>NC_079384.1:15941139-16143639 GCF_021018895.1 Seriola aureovittata | reverse complement strand
CCTCACCACCCCTTCATAACCCTCCACAGGGCCGGGGGAGCGCCCACTGGACCCGCTGTCAGATAGAGGCTGCCCCCGGCCACTTATCGACCCGGAGCCTGTGCTCTTACTGGAGGATGAGCGACCGCTGTCTGAGTTGGAGTGTCCATGTGCAGTGACCGGTGGAGCGCTCTTCATGGGCTCCAGGTGGCCACCAGGGGCCTCTCCTGATGCCAGGCTGTAGCTGGCAGCGCTGTAAGGTGGCAGGCTGGAGAGGGAGTTACGTCCAGAGTCGGACAGGGAGCAGGACTGGCTGCTACCACCGCCACCGCCACCACTGTTGCGGGCCCCGCCGTATGAGCTGCGTTTCTCAGAGCAGGAGGGCGACACCTCTCTGTGGGAGGGGCTGAGCAAGTTTAGGTTGTTTTGGCTTTCTGATGCGTTGGCACAATGGCGAGGGGAGAGGTATTGCATGGAGGTGCGGCTCTTCGGAATGACCGGTTTGAAGGCAGTGGGCCGCAGCACTGTTTTCTCCATGTTCTAGAGGAGGAAACAGGACAGGACCAAGGTTGAGAAGGAGGTAGGGCTGAGTGATGTGGCCAAAAAAGAAAAGAAAATATCTTTTCTGATGCAGAATTTAAACATTGTTAGGACTTAATGTGCATAGCACCCCCTGTAAGGCTGTCATTGTTATGCATATTCCAAAAAAATTGCAACTCAAAAGGCTTTCCAGAAAATGTACTATGCCTTTAAGTTTACTGATATTCCTACATAAAATGACATTTATTGTAATATCAGTGTTTATCAGTAAAGTCAAAATCATTTATTCAAAGACCCACCTTCTCAAGTTTTCCTGACACAGGGATCAGTTTTGGAGGAGGTCCCCCCATATTCCCATTCAGCCCTGATCCTTCTTTAGTCTCATCTGCGTCACTCCCTGGGCTGGCGGGTGTAACATGGTTCTCATTCCAGTCACCTATAAAGTCCTCATTCAGATAGGTGTAGTTCCCATTCCCACTCTCCTTCTCCAGCCCCCTGCTGGATGTTGTGGAGCTCTGTTTCTTGAGTGGTGGGATGTTCTGCAGCAAAGGGTCCTGGGGGGACTCGCTGCCCAGGCAGGAAGCGCCTGGTGTGGGTCGTCGGAGTCTTGCTCCCAGTTCAACACCAGAGCGGTGGTCCTGGTAAGGGCCGGGGCGGGCGGCTATGAGGCTGCTGACAGAGCCCATAGGATCCAGAGTGGAGGGTGGTGGTGCGTTGATGGGGGGTGAAGGGCCAGAGGTGTGTCGTCTACGGGCTCCTCCACTGAGGCCGGGGTTGTGGGGCTCAGCAGATATGGGCAGAGCCTGAACCAGGGCCATGGTGGCAGCTCAGAGGGGTCACTCGCTCTGAGAGAGAAAAATGACAAACATGTTTTAATACATGTTTACACAGTAACTCCCAATTACATGTTAGTCTTGTGGGGTCAAAGTCAAGTCTCAAATCATTCCAGACAATTCCAAATCTAATCTAATGTAAAGTCTCAAGTCCTTAAGAACAAATCCAGTCCAGTCTCAAGTCTTGCTCAAGCCAGTCTTTAGTCAGGTCTCAAATTTCAGACGAGTTGTGATAGCAAGTCCAGTAAAGTCTCAAGTCCTTAATGATGTTTAGACTTAAATAAAGTTGCAAATCGTTTGAGAAAAGTCCAACTCAAGTATCATAGTACCATTATCATCGTAAGTCCTTAAGAACAAGTGTTGCAATGACAAGTATCAAGTCATTTGAGACAAGTTCAAGTTGAAGGTTACCTTTCGTAATTGCAAGTCTCTAGTCCTTAAGAACAAGACCCAGTGAAGCCTCTCAAGTCATTCAAGATGAGTCAAAATCAAATATTAAGTCCAAGTCAAGTCAAGTCTTAAATCCTATAATAGTAAATCTGAGGTCCTTCTCAGGTTGATTAAAAGAGGCTCAGGTCAAGTCTTAAGTCTTGTAATATCCTTTTCATTGAAGACAACCTAAAGTCAGGTCTCCTGTCCTTAACAAGTCCAAGTCAAGTCTCAAATCTTATAAAAGCAGCTCTCAAGTCTTTCAAGACAAGTACAACAAGTGTCACATCTTGTAATACCATGTCTTAAGTCATGAAGTCAAGCCTGCAGTCTTATGTCAAGCTTTAAGTCATCTGAGACAAGTCAAAGGCAAGTCTGAAGGCCTTAAGGATAAATCTCTAGTCGAGTCTCAAGCACTGGTGGAAATGGTTTTGCTTTAGGATACCAACAAGGCCAGATCCCAGCTTTTAAATCTCCACAGGAGGGTGTTTTCAAGGACGTTTTTAATGTCAAAAACACACTCAGTGACGATGACAGAAGCAAAATAGAAATGATATACAGTAGACTGAAGCATACAAATATCCCTCAAGACCGTAGTGGCCCACACACGGAGAACCAGAACAGGCCATTCATTAAACCCATTCAAGCAGCACAAACAGGGCTTGAGGCATTCGGCTTGCGAGGCATGAGGCAGCAGAAGAAAGGGTCTCTTTTCATTTGAGATGTAAAATGGCTTCTAACATGCTGGTATTTTCCCTGACGGCAACAAAGGCTACTGTCTCCACACATCTTATCAGCCTTAGGAACAAATAAAAGTTCATAACTGCGGATAATACCTCAAAGGAGAAGCGCAGAGAAGGGGAGACAGGTTGAACCTGCTGTGATACTTTAGCCGTGGGGGTTGAAAGTTGCTGAGTAAATCTAACTTTACACAAAACTATATAGTTGTGAGGAATAAAATAACAAAGTAGGAGGCACAAGAACTGACCCACTTACTTTTACACTCCCGCGCTCTCACAGGACTGATGGTAAATATTGACACTATAACAGGCGAGTACAAACTATGAGAACAGGATCAGGGTCCCGTGGATGGTGAATAGTTGAGTGTTGTGTGGAGAACAATGGCCCACAAGACGCATGATGATGAAGTCATGCTGCACTGACAACAACACTAACAGCAGAGCCAGTTGTGCTCTGAAAACATCATCACGCTGAGTCACAGAGTATGAGGATATCCGAGTGATGGGTGTGTCCTGATCTTGAGTTTCAGGCTCTTCCAGCGAGTAGAGAAGATGTGAATGAAGGATTTGAAGTATGGCAAGACTGCAGCTCTCACTATGTGATTTGAATATTTGCAGTTTGTTGGTGAATCCCAGCTATGTCGAAAAACAAAACAACCTGGGCCTGTATTTATCACAATGGACTGCAGTCAAAGATGACCCTAACCCTTAAGAATAAAAACAATTTAAACTTGTTTCGGCTTAAAAATGCTCCTTAATGTATGAGGGTCTCTTAAGATGGGTAAAGGTAGTATCTCAATGACTGCAGTACACAAACAGCCAAATAGCTCTGTTTTCTGTCTGACAATATAGGGATAATATTTAACAACACAACATGGAGGCAGTGTATTAAGAATTAAGAATAGAGTAGTTTTAGTGGATTATTTGCATTCTAACATCTGATAGGGTGTAAGCCATCTTGGCATTTATCAGGGTGGCAACACAAGAATAAATTTGCCATTGATTTTATTTAGTCACTGTCAAAGCATCTTCATTGTCTGCACTTGTCAGTGCAATGCTAAATTGTCATTACGTGATTTGTCTGACGTATCTCGTCTACCACCAGCAGAATGTCTCAGAATTTTATGTTCATTTCAGCCAATTTCACATCACATCATTTTGACTGTGTGTGTGTGTGTGTGTGTGTGTGTCTCATGGCAAAATGTGGTCCTGGAGACACCTACTGTAGCGGGAACTGCTTGTAACCTGTCACTACAGTACAAGACACACTCATGAAGCAGGTTTGTAGTTGAGATTGAAGTTTGAAGTTCTAGTTTCACCTCTATTCATATATTTAGACATTAGAAATATATTAGATTATTGTTCATTTCCCATGTTAATAATTCCCTGAGACTTGAACGATTTCCCACAAAATTAAGTTTTACAAAAAATAACATCATATATGTTCTATGTACTCAATGAAGATGAAAAAAACCTGAGGAAGGAGGTGAAGAAGACCGTCCATGTTGGCAGCTAGAAGGGAAGATAGCTAATAAGGTGAAAGAAGGCCGACAGCAGGCATGCTGGCCAGACACATTTGTAGCCTCAGCAGCCAGGACAGGGCCATGCCAAGTCATTTTCCAACCTGCCAGGTTTACTGAGAGCGTACAAGGATACTACTGCGATTTAACTGTGATTACCACACGTTAATTAGCACCCTCAAACGCTGGCTGAGCCCTGCTTAGACTGAACAAGACAAATCTGGCACTGCAATATGTTGTTATGATGCGTAAAAGCTGTGAAACTACCAAGTAATTAACAAGCATTCCACTGTGATCTCCGTTTCTACAGCAGTAAACCACTATTCAATACCTTTTCTGTTATCTTTATCATGCTTCCTGGTGGTACAGCTTTACAAAAAGCTCAATACTGGTGCAATACTGTACTATTATCAGAAAGTCAAAAAAAAAAACCTACAGCAGAAAATGATGATCTAAAATCCATTCGCTCACTCCCTCGTGGGAGAGGCTTAAAATGCTCTGTCCACTGATTGTCTTAGGTCGTTCAGTTAATGCAGTTTTAAATGGATTTTAAAATGTGTGCCTTTAAAAGATTCATACTGCATACTTCAGTCACTGCATCAGTGTCGGTCCGAAGGAAAACTTAAAGTTAATGGCAGCAGGAGCAACATGTGGTGTTGTGGAGGCAGACTTAACGGTCCCAATGAGCAGAGCCAGGAGGATTACTCTTATGTGATTTCTCTATGCGCTGAGAAAAGCTAATTAGTCCATGACGATATTTATTACACATAATCCTGTTTGAATGGCACGCGATGAGACTGAGTGCACTAACATCTGGAGTTTGTTACAAACTGCAGCTGTCAGAAAGAATCCTAATGCTCAAAATGATATTTATTTACATTAACAGTCTGAAACCAAAGAGGATCGGATCCAACCAAACTGATTGATTTCTGTCATCTTCTGGATGTGCGCCAGTCAGTGACCTCACCTGGTGTCAAGTTTAAAAAATTTTTTTTTACTGTTGAAGCCTTTAAGGCTGAAACTAATGATTATTTTCATAATCGAATTCCCACAGACCGAGGTGACATCTTCAAATGTCCTGTTTTGACTAAACAGCAGTCCAAACTTCAAGGATATATTCAGTGTCAGACCAAAAAAACATAAATTCATCACATTTGAGGCTAGAAAAAACAAATATTTCACATTTTTCTCCTAAAATGTGACTAAAACCATTATTCAATTATCAAAATGATTGCCAATTAAGCAATTTCATCCTTTAATATTATTCGAGCGTGAACTCTGCTGCTCCTCGTTTAATTCATATTAGCTCACATGCTTTATGTAAAGAATTTTGTTGGATGTGATTTCATCTTTCACACAGTTTATATGAATGAAAGTTACAGAGAGAGAGAGAGCACTGGTCTAAAAATAGTTTTTACTTAACTTAAAATTAGCTCTTTCTCAGTGTATCATGATGCATAAAAGATGATAATTGGAGAAATTAACTTTATTGCAGTGACCTTAATAATAAGATGTGCATTTAATTGTGCCGCTGCAGCCTTTACGTCATTCTGCCTGTGACAACTTAGTGCGTCACAAAGAACTACACAAACTTCTGGTTCATGTAAAAACTAATGAGGATATTCATAAGCTAGTTAATGTAAATTGTAATTTACACCTGTCTTAAGGATCTCTTCTTGCAGTTGCTAAACTCAGATCAGTATTTGTGGTCAGGGGGAGTCCATCTGGTGCCCTCCAACTCTCTCCAGATAAGTGAATAAGCTCTAATCCCTCTGGACTCAAGACGACTGAAACTATGTAGGGACTCTACTAAGGAAAGCACAGGGGTGTCAAACTGTTTTTAAAGCCCCCCGTCATGTTCATGCAGCCCTAGTTCCCTTTTGTTGTCATAGTGACCGCGGCCTCAAACACTAGAAAGGGGAGGAGGGACAGAGAGGGGAGGAGGTCAGAGGGCTGACAGGAAGGCCAGGACCCCTCCTTAGCAACTTAAAGGCTTCAGTCGTTCTATAGCTCTGACAGTCTTCTATATGCTCCCATTTGGCCTAATGGAAGATAAATGGACATTAACAGCTAATGACTGGTGGATGGATCCATGACAACCATGGTGAAGGGGGAGAAAAGGGTGTAAATATACTGTAGTACGGCTGCAAGTCACTATTTCCATTATTGATTAATCTGTTGAATATTTGTAATGATTATTTGACTTAACTGTTTGGTCAATAAAATGGCAGAAAAGTGTGAAAAATGGCCAAAGCAACTTCCCACAGTGACAGTGAAATTGCTTCAGATAAATAGTCTTGGCCGACCAACAGTTCAAAACCAAAACATTTTCAATTTTCTGTCATAAGATGAAGAAAAAAAATACATATTATACCTTTGAATGATTAATTAACTAATCATTTCAGCAACAGTGATACATTTACATTGCATACGCGCAGCGAAAACAACACTGCAGAGCATGTAAATGATATTGTAACCAGCCTCATGATGTCTGCAGTGTCAGCTGACCGACTGTGAGCAGACTGTTTTTGTCTGGGAAAGCCCTTGAAGGTTTTAATGTCTGTGCCCTCAGTCGGGCAGCAGACAGACGGACTCAGTCAGTCGGTCGCTCCTCGGGCTGGAGGAATGTGTGGGCACACCAGCTAATGAGAGTTCAGTATAAACATGGGCAAAATAATCACCGGTCAGTGTGTGGACAGGGTGATTCTACGGCCACGGCTTTTCTGAGGTCTCATCATTAACATGCCACAGTTTGGTAAGTAAGTCACATTACTCCAGCTTCGAGTATTTTGCCATGCTGCACCAGCCAACAGAAGCAGCTCTGAGGATCTACTGTCACACCAAGGCTTCAGGTTTTTAATCTCCAAACTTCCAGCAATGACAGCTCTGTGGCTCAAAACGGAAAAAGCCAAACTAAAAGCCAATACATTACAAGACGCACACTTGAGTTCATTTTTTAAATTTACTGCAAATGATACATTCTCTGCCCTAGTGATAATCCAGCCCAAATTACTGCATATACGGTATATTTGTACAATAGATTTTAGTGAATTGGAGTTTTACACTAAATCTAAAAAGTTACATTTTCAACTATTAAATAACAAAAAGTTTTAAATGAGGTAATATTTAAGAACTGACACTAACACAGCTCCAATTTCCAAATCCAGATACTTGAACTACTTTAAACTGATCACAAAATGGACACAGCTATGAGACCTCCACCTTCCTTTTTAGACTGTGAGGTCTTGTGTCTTCTGGAAAATAGGAGCCGTAACAGAGATGAGAAATCTATACATGGAGATCAATGCATTTAAAAAAAATTGTTGCTGAGATTCCAGTGGAACAGATGATCAGAGCTCACTGGGTATGAAACAGAGGCTGCAGTCTGCTCCAGATCAGCCAACTCAGATGTTTGACTTCACAAACGGACAGTCAGGTCACTCCAATCACAGTGTTGTATTCATTACAAATACAGCGGTAAGTCTAGACAGACTTCGATGACATTCATTGGCATGTGGGGCAAGCTTTCGTCTGACTGCATCTGAGATTGGTAATTAAAGAAACAAACAGTATAAAAGCCTTTTTTTTTTTTATGGACGCCATATTACAAAGATACAGTATACAAGGTTCACTGGCCCTGCCCCGCAAGACTGCAACGTCACACAAACCTGCTTTGAGACAACCTGAAATGAGCCTGCACTAAATCCTTCTTTGTTAGTACCACGCCATAAACACACATCCACAGCCACAGAGGTGAGAGTCTAAAAATATTCCCCACACCAGGTGAAACGGAGGCTCGGGGGTAAGAGAAAAAGGAAGCTGTGTTACACTGGCCCTCATCTGAGAGCAACGCCACCTCCAACTCAACGGTGATGTTGAGAGAAAGAAGTAAAGAGACTAAAGAATAAAAGTAAAGCAGAGGGTGTCTCAGTTTTCAGCAGGGAAGCGTCTGCATGAGGGAACAAACAAATGAGTCTGGAGATCCCCTCCTCCACTCTCCATCTCTCTGTGCCCAAACTTCTGAATCCCACTCTCTCTTTCTAACACCCCCCCCCATCTCCTTACCCCCCCCCCCCCTCTAGAAACTGGAACATAGAGGGAAAGTGTGACAACGCTATTTTAGTTTTGTAGACAACCTACCTTTCCAGAGGCAGACACCTCACAGCCCTGACACACACCAGTTACCAGGTCAAATGTTAATGTTCACTATTTACTATTATGTGTTGTGGCAAGTGCACAAGGTGACATCTTAAAACGTAAAATAGCTTGATTCGTACAACCACCAGGCCACAACACAAATTACAACATAGACTGATCATTGATATTTCTGCCTTTCTTTGACAAGATTTTTCCTCTCAATTGCTTTTCTGGTTAAATAAATTGAAAAAAAAGTTTTTGCTTATAAAGTGTATTGTATATTATACGCTAAGCAGTCAAGTTGGATAAATAGAGGTGGAGACCCACGTGCAAATAAATCAGTTAACTAAACAGGCATTTCTCATGAGCACCTGAAGGTTCATTTGAATGATGCACTGAACACTGTCAATGATTATACAGCACTGAAAGAGAGCAGAGGCCTCCTTACACACACACACCAAAGTTAACATCCTCAGTTTGTCATTGTTTTTGCTTTATGTTAATGACCAGTAACAGAAGAGTGATCAGTGGAAGTGGACATCAGCTTGTCAATTTCATACGTGGGCGATCGTAATAATTAGAGCTGCAATAATTAGTTAAATCTTTTCACAACTACGTTATTTCAGTTTTTCTTTTTCATATTAACATGCAGTAAACCAGCACAATTTCTTTCACAGTGACAGTACAAGTCCAACAGTGAACACAACAGAAACTGCTATAACCCAACATCCCTGTCACCTTGATTGACAAAGTAATAGTAAAAAGTCAACTTCCCTTTTCTCCAACGCACCTTCCCTCCGAGCTTCTTACCCCAGTTTGTTCCTTGCATGGCTGCCCTGCTCCTTATCATCCAGCCTCAGCTCCTTCAGCGGCTAAGGTTTAAGTCAGCTCCAACTCTCACTCTGCTCCTGTTCTCCTGGCTGTGTTTCTGACCAACCCTCCTGAGGAAAACTTCTCTAACCCAAAAAAAAAAAAGGATCTCATTCTCAAGCCAAATGCCGCCAATGTGAATGGGAGCACAGTCCCCTCCCCTTCCTCTCCTTTCCTCTCTCTTGTGCCCCCCCCCTTTCCCCCCCTCCTCTCAGTCCAGCCTTTCTCTGACAGATACACCTCCTCTCTCCCTGCTCCACTCCTCCTCTACCATTTCCTTTGACCAAAGAAACTACGCTCTGCAAAGACCTCTACTGCCTTTGTCAGGCTGAAAGGAGAAGAGAAGGGAGAAAGAAACGGAAAGCCAGGGAAAAGGCAAGCTCTCAGTTAAAGACCATTTTGCTCTCCCTGCCCATTTCAAGTAGAAAGGAGAGAGGAACTACAAAAAAAAAGTCTGGATTTCCATTTGCCACATATCAGCTTTTATTTTTATTTGTCAAAAATCGAGTCTTCATCCAAGTTCATTAAGGACAAAGAAGATGCGAGTGAAAAGAGTATGAAATATGCTGAAAAGTGAAGGAGAGAGAGGTGAAACTGGTGGGAAATTGTGTCAGAATTTAATGATGTAAACACTATAATAAGAGAGTATAAAAACAGCATCTTTATTAACCTTAAAGTGCTCTAGTCCTGCTTCTCATCTGTTCATCTAATCTAATAGACACACTAAAGCTCAAAAAAGAGTAAAAGTTAATCAAGTAACAAACGATTAATTAAACTAGGCGTCACACAATAAAAAAAAAAAAAGGTAAATGTTTCACTCTCCTTTTAGCTCTGTTTTTGGTGGGAGGGTTTATAAAAGGATTTCACTGAAAGAAGCAAAATTGTAAAGAACAAAATGAGCTGAAAGACACCAAAGAGATGAGGGAGACTGCAGATTTCAGAGATAGTTCTCTGAGGTTTCATCACCACAAGCGATCCCTTCACATAACATGTAGTTATTTGATCGATTGTTAATAGAAAATATTGAATAGTGCAGCTTTAAGGAGCCAGTCAGCTTCCACAAGTTTATTCTACTGTGACAGTGGCAGCATTCAGCCTTTGCCTTGACCTGTAATCCGCCATCTGGCCAAAATGAATGAAAAAATAAAGGAACATCAGGATGAGATGGTGCAGCCTGAGCTCAGCTGCTCAGCTCCCAAATGAAGAGAGGGGTAAAGTGGGGTACGAGAAGTAGGCTATGCCCTGCCATCGCCCACACACACACACACACAGATCTCTCCCTCTGCCTTTCTCTCCTTGCTCCTATAACTGGGCCACACTGGTAGGCACCAAGTTTGTCCTTCATTCAAGGCCGGGGAGGGAGTTCAAGGTCATTCTTGGTCACGTCCTGATGGGAGGTCTGGAGAACACTGAATGTGCCACAAGTTCTGTAAAGCCCCGTCCCACTGCAGCCAAAGCAACAGAAACCTCTCTCAGTCAAGGTCCAAAAGTGGACAACAAACACCATCAATCAGCCGCCCCGAGGCCACCAGTGCTGGGATAAAGAGGCAGGCTGCAAATCACCTCTGTGAATGCCACCATTAACACTAGCTCTTTATAGGCAGGGGGGGGTCCTAACATGAGTCAGTCCCTTTCGAGGGAGGTGATTTAGAGACTCAAGCAGCAAAGTAAAATCAGGGTATGTGCAGGTCTTAAAAAGTCTTAAAAGCATTGAAAAGGCCTTTGAAGGTATTATAAAGACTTTCATTTAATTTACAAAGATCTTGTTTTTTTGTTTTTTTTGCCCGCCATAGATGGTAACATTAGTTATAGTTTTTTTTTTTTTTTTTTTTAATTTAGGAGATGTGATATAGCTATGAAGACCATCAGCTCACAGTGGACAAATTAAGATTTTAACTACAACTGAAGTTAACTTTAATTATTCAATTATCTTTTAATATGGGAATCCATCTGTCACTTTTCTACTCTTTATCTGGGTCCAGGTCACATTAATTGATTAATTATATCATTAGAAATTGCTGTCATATAAAGCTGGGAAGTACAGACAAAATTGTGATATGTCAATAAATTAATAGATTTAATAAAAAATTGTAAACTTTATTGTTCCTACCTTTTTTCCATTATTCTTTTATCAGTATGACGGATGGATGGAAAGAGGTATTGAATCTCATTATCTGTGGTATTAAAACGGTTTTAAAAAGTCTTAAATTTAATTTGATGAACTCTGCAGAAACTGAACTGACTGAAAATCTGTGGCTTCCTTCTCTGTCTGCAGACGAGCCAAGGGAAAACCATGAAGGAAATGAAAGTAAAACACCAGTTAAAACAAATAGTTCCAGTGTGGCTTTGCAGTAATGTTGGGTACATCTGCCTGGTGGTTTCTGGTTTATCCTCTTCAGTCATATTCAGTTTATTATCCTACAGAAACGCACAAAACATTTAGGAGTGCTGTGTGTGGGCCAATTTCTGGTGAACATTGAAAGTGGCTCCTTAGAGGCCACAATTCTAGTTTATCTGTATCTATAGCGGATGCCCAGCAGGTGGTCATCCATCACAGGCCGAGCTGCCATCTCTCCACGGTCTGTCAGCCCGCTTCCCTCTATATTTTCATAACAACGGTTCACGTCTGGGACCAGGAACCGACAGAAAGCTAGGCCATCCATCAGTGTCCGTGCTGCCTCTGCGTGGGGACATCACTCCCACTGGACGCTGCAGCTAAAACTGGCCTCAAGCAGCCGGCCATTTGGACCACTCACTTCCAAAATAATCCACCATGGCACAAAGCAATCTACGAACACCTCTGAAATAAAACCTAGAGCTTGGCAGGGGGTGGTTCATTAGTTTTAGACACAAATGAAGAGAAGGGAGGAAGAGAGACCTATTTGGATTGAAATAACTACTCCTAGTAAGTCCCATCATAAATCCACAGAAATGGGCTGGCTGTATCAAGGTTGGCAGGGACCCGACTTAGCCACACTCTGATTTACTGTATAATGTGCCAAAGAGATTAGGGTTACGCCTCCAGCTCTGGAATTATAGCAAAACCCTATCCATGATTAAGATCTGTTGCTAACTCCCACGCAGCAGTAATGTGTTAACATCCACACATAGGAGGATGCACACTGCTATGTGTGTGGCATGCAGCAGCCACTTCTTTACATAAAGTCTTAACCAGGAATGGCTCTCGAGAAGAAAAAAAAACAAAACACGTTTGCTCTCAACTCAAAGCAGCAACCTTGTGTGTGAAAATTCCTGCAGTAATTCAAGAGCGTTTGCGTAAAATCATGCTTCAAGGTCAGAGGAACAGATGGTAGGTTCTGTTTCACATATCAGAGAACAGCCAGAAAATTCAGAGTTCCCATTTTATTCAAATTTAAATCACATTGTGTCCTCAAGGCTTCACTTACCTGTCAATGACACCCTGTCTTTAACTTCTGGAGGCCTTAGAGAAGCATGGGGTATGGGCCCGTCGAGCATCCCACGGACTCACATCGGTGAGCAGATCTTCATTCTTTCCTCGTCCCTCTGTTCTCCCAGACTGAGGGAATAAAAAAAGCAAAGAATGCATGTTGTTGAATCAGCAAAGGGGAAGCAGCGAGACTACTACCACTGTAGAGAGCTGGAAAACCTGAAATGTGACAAGTATGTTTATGGAAGTCAGTTAGAAAGAGGAAAATCTGAGTCATTATGGCAAACAGCTTCACACGAAAGGAAGGTTGAGACTGAGGGGATTTTCCATGTCAACAAGAGTGTAGACCAAACCCAAAACTAGCACCCAGTTCACAAAACAACTATCCCATGGGTAAAGTAAAAATGTTATTGTTCATTCTTTTGTGTTTGTGCATCACCACAAAGTTTATGGGTTTTCCCAACAGGTTTTTGTCATTTTCTAAGGTCATGTGAATTTTAAATACAGTTTGCAAGTTAAAAAACACAGTTTTATAGAAATTTTGGTTCAGATTTTTGGTCAGAGTTTGGATCCACTTCTATTTTAAAAAGAAAAAAGGTGAGAAACACACTGCCACCATCGGGAAAGTAGTACAGAGTCCATCTGCAAATGAGTAAACCGGTGTATTCATGGTAGAGTAATATTGGAGTTTGGTGTAAAAGAGCATGAGGATAGACAATGAAAAGTGCCAGAGGTGAGCCGACCAGACAGCCATTGTTTCAGTCTGACTGTTCACAGTCCTGCTGCTGCAGTGAGAACATCATAATTGCAAAATAGTACTTCTGATTATATTTGGCACTATCGTGTTTTCTCAGCAAATGATACCATGTCAGATGGAATGAACTACTGACACCAATAGAAGATCAAATAAAACTTCCTCAAACTTCACTTCTGCAGGTTTCAGTCTCCTCTTTCCAAGGCAATTTTTCAGGATGAAATTTCCCTACTATATCATATCATATTATATTATGAGTCTGGACAGATATGGAGGTAAAGTGCCACTTGACTGTTAAGTAGAGGCACACAAGCCCGAGGCAGTAATTAGTTTTTAAATGGTTCCTAAAAACTGAGATAATAAAATTGTGGACTGTGCTGTGATCCGTGGTGAAACTGAAACTGAGAGGAGTAGCAGCTAACTGGTTAATGTGCATCCTGTTTTATCAGCAGGATCAGGGATGTTTGCTAAATTTAACGTTCCCAACTGCCTGCAGGGTAACTGCAACTGTACAGGCTTTACTTAAAGCTAAGTACACCTCCAGCTCCTCCATCTGTGCCTAACATACTGCATTAGTATGTTACAGACAGATGGAACTGCAGAGGAGACCGTGGCTTCCCACATGTAATGCAGCTCGATCCAAATGGCTTTAGGGCGGCTTCGTAATGTTGCACTGTGATAGCGCGGAGCCAGAGAGTTCATTTTGAGTAATAACTTAATAGTTGTTTGTTTTAAAGGCTGACAATTGACCTGCAGATCACAAACAGGTGTTTACTTAAGAGGGCCGCTCCTCTCACCTGCTTGTCCACATTGAAAGGGATAATCCTCATTAAAGAAGACCAAACAGTACAGAGGGAGAGACAGGAGGAAGAGGAGCATGTGCACTGGATGAAAACAGAGTTGAGGGCGACACTGTGATTACCATTTCATTACATTATTCATCTGCTGAACAAACACCTTCAAAAGACAGCCGTCAATACCACTAAACCTCAACCTCACCGCAACCTGTTAACTGACCCGCAAATCAATCAGCTATCAATGAAGTGGAGGAGTAAAGATAAGGAGTCACTTGTTCATCTCCATCAGAGAGTGAAGACACTTTATATGGGAGAAAGCACCGACTGAAATGAATTATGCAACTTAATCCTTCTCCTAAATTTACTTTGAAGTAGACACGAATGGCTTTCATGACAGTTCAAAGCAGATAATGTGAATGTAAACACCTGCAGCGAACAGAGGCTCTCCTGATTGAATAAACAGGTGACAAAGTGTCATTATGAGCATAAAGAGGGTTTTATTTCCATATCAAGTTCTTCTTTACAATATCCTGTAAATCTGCCTTTCTCCTGGTCTCCCTCTATCTTCCCTTCATTTTCTCTCTCACACTTTTCCGATTTCACAATACTTAAAATAGCATTGATCCATCACAGTTGAATCAATCACAAGAATTTTCTCGAATGATTTCCCAGCCTGAACATAAAACAAATCAGTGAATGACTTGCGACAGCTCGAAGGAGAACACGTACAGATCTATGCGTCTGTTCGAGTCCTCAAATTGATTGTTTGGATATCTACAATATGCGAGTGTCCCAGACAGTTTACATCTTCTAAAATCTGACACTGGTGATGGACTGATGACAGATGAAAAAGAGAAACAGATTAAGGTTTAATCTAGCATAGCAGTTAAAGTCAGGCGGTCTTAAATTTCAGGGTCCCACAGGGAAAAATGAGCAAGCAGACCATATCCTTACATCCATCTACTTATAATCAGCTGAAACGAGCTGTAAATACAGCACTGACATATTATCACTTCATATTATTGTTATGATGAACGTCTTCGCAAACAGTTGCCTTCATTTGGAGTTGTGTTTGTGTTCACCTGATGAATTATAGTCTAATATTCACCCTCCTTTTAGCTGTGTTTTGCTTTCCAGCAGCTCTTAAGGGAAATATTTAGCTTCTAAGATAATAAATGCTCCTCTATGTTCATTAGCTAGTAGAGCTGGGCGATTGGACAAATATATCACTGGTTGTTTCATTTTTTTTTAAGGCCATTTATTTGAGCGATTTTTGTCATCTTATTTTGCCAATTTTATTTGCTGTGTCCTTGAGCACTCAGCTTGGTAAATAGTTAACCTGTAAAGCACAATTCGAAGCATGAGCTTATAGGAACTGGCAGTTGGAGTTGGGACAGGTTCTGCACGTTCTTGTTGCAGTGATTTCCATCTTTCACAAAACAGGGCAGTGACTAAATGACAACTAACCCGTCTTTAGTGGTTGCTGTCTGATTGATCGATGCTGAAGAGCAACGTCAATTCATAATGAGTATACACACACACACACACACACACACACACACACATTCAATCACAGTTGAGAACGAGACAGAATGCTGTATTTGTAGTTGTGCACCCTGAACATGTTATTCCCACCTGTAAGTGGAGGCGTCCTTCATCTGACACTATCAGACTCTTTTTCAAATACCATCAGACAGCTGTTCAGCCTGTCTTTATAGCTTACTGCTTATCAAAGATCTCAAGGCTATAATGTTTCAGTAAAATTAGATTTCACATTAAAGACCACAGACGACAGAAGATAAGGTGAAGGTAAATTTATTCAGACAGAATACACACAACTGTCTGAATAATAATCAGCAATCACTGTTTGCTGGACTGAAGGTGGCCATTTGGAAAGTTTTAACATATCACCCAACCCTTTCAGCTGGTCACTGACTTTGTAGGCTCACACTAACTGCCCAGTACCAAACAGCAGACAGACAATCTGTTTTTAGACTTTTTTCACAACAAAGTAATTGTGTGATCCATTGTTAATCTGAAAACATTACTTTATAGTAGGGCTGCACAGTATCCAAAAAATATATATATTTATTGATATTATTTTGGCAGCTATTGCAATTTCAGTACGCTTTTTCAGTTGGAATGGTTGTTTTTGCATTTCATTTTCACTGTTGCTTTACATCCGGAGAATATGATTTGTAGGCCGGGGCGTCACTGTAGCACCACAAAGCTTACGGTGCTAACTAAGCACAACAATGTTGAGACGCATTTTACCTTTATCAAACAAATTGCAGCTAAGCAGGTGGGATGTTGCACTTGTTGATTACGATTGATTATATTTTGATTAATTGTGCAGCCCTACTTTAGTTTATAGTCACTTAAAACACTCACTTAAAGTCACTATTAAAACAGTTCATCAAACACGGACTGATCAGAATTTGGAATAATTAGAGCAGGCAAGAACATTATGGTACAAAGACAGCAGGATATCATGAATTACAGCCTAATTACTTTCATAAACATTCAGTATTAGTATGTGCAGTTGTGCTTGTTTAAGCACCATGGCATGCCATGAGTTTACAACCACACTGTTCAGGAGGCTACATTAAATAGGATGGGGTGCAGGAAATAAATATAGATACCTATTGGGAGGGACAGTGTAATAGAGGAGAAGTAATGAGGATAAATGAGGTTCTGTATTTGCAAGGCTTTCAGACACACGCACGCACGCACACACACACGCGCGCGCACAAACACGCACGCACGCACGCACGCACACACGCACACACACACGCACACACACACACACACACACACACACACACACACACACACACACACACACACACACACACACACACACAGGACCAGTGGACTATTAAGGAACAGGGTGGCGGCCTGCTTCTTCCCTATCCAAACACTGCCACCCCACAGCACTTAGGTTTATTATTCTAATGTTCAGCCGTGTGCCGAAGGGTTCAGGCAAGTTAACAGACTCAACGATAGATGGTGGGACCAGCACACCCTGAAAAAAGGCTGTTCAGAAAATAGGGAAGTGGTGCAGCATAAAAAGAGGTCATACAGCCAGACATGTTGACATTACTGTACTCTGGATATGTGAGACAATGCTCAACAAACTGAAAACATGCAATTCATTTTCATTTGACAGCTGCTTGCTTACACACAGTTGCGGTCAAGAACATAATAACGGTTATAACTAACAGTTTGTTGGTTTTGTGTTTAGAAATTCTGAAATCATACAGCTGTTTATTTGGAAGGATAAAATGGGCAGAGTGGGAAGTGAATCCACTGGGGAAACTGGCATGTCTGCCTTGTTTGCAGAGCGAGAGGATGGCCCACATGGAAAGCATCACATTCCATCTTAAACAGTACAAAATCTCTGTATTTTTCTCAAACATCCTCATTTAGGATCATCCAGGCCAAACCTCAAACATCCTCCTACGTTTTAGAAACCTACTAAGAAAACTCACTGTTGTGTGAGCGGTGAGGGACTGAGGATAAGGAGGAAACAAGAATGACCGGGAGAGCAGCTGTAAGTGAAGAGGTGGTGGTTGAACAAGCATTGTTCAAAAATAAGATGTCTACCACATTTTTATGAAGTGAAATGTAATATGTAAGAGATCTGTGTCTATATGGGAATCATTATGACCATATTCATAGACATTTTAAATTCCAATGCTAGGACAACTGTATGACAAATCACATAAATTAATAAAACTGATGTTAAAGGCAATGGCCTGTGTTTCATTGTGAAGTACACATCTCTTCATATGTGTTAAAAGCTTCAATAATAGATTTTGTTTAATCACGGCTTTGTAATTCATGGGCTAAGGCTGCAACTAACAGTTAATTTCTCAGTTAACTGATTAGTGGTTTGGCCTATAAAATGTCAGAAAATTGCAAAGACCCCGAGGCGCCGTTTTAAAACGTCAAACAGAGTCCTCACATTGGAAGAGCAGGAACAAGCACATTTGGGGATTTTGGGATCAACAACATGTTAAGATCATAACAAATGGTCAGTATGATCTTTGTTCCTATAAAGACATATAAATACAGTTATGTTAAGTATTTATAGTGAAGCTGACGTTTTTCTTAACCAATCAATAGTGCGATATTAGTTTATATACACATATACTGCTAACACTACCGTCAAAGAAATAGTTACAAGAAATTGCAGTGCACAAATGCCACAGAAATATTTGGTGTAATTTAAAAACAGGGTTTGTCCACTAGAGAGCACTGACATTTTCAGATGTAAAATATAATTTTAGCTAATTATCTTAGTTACTACTTTTAAAAACAAATTTAAAGAATCTTTATCACAAATCTTTGTTTGCGTGTTTATGTGTCTGTGTTAAAAAAACAAAAAAAAAAAAACAGTTGCCGATCCAATGTTGTCATCACATTTTTTAATCAATATTGGTAATGGCCACAAAAAATAGCATCTGTTAGGCTTTATGGATACGTTTTTTTATATATTAATTATTTACTGCTCAATAAGTAGACAGTATTTAACTGATAACAGAAAGGGGCACCTAAAGTATTTATGGGTGTAATAATGGCTCAAATGTTAATCTGAAAACTAAAAATAATATAAAAGAATAATGAAAACAGGGCAGCCTATGTTCTGTTAGGCGTGGATGGATGGATGGATGAACTGCTGCACATTGTTTGAATACTTGACATCTCTCGTCCTGTCAGGGTGCGCAGGCAGGACCGACGGCTCTCCACGCTCATTACTTCAGATCCACTTCCCTTCTGCCTGCGTAAGCCCTTATGCAACGCTGTGACGCAGCTACTGCCTGACCGTGCATCCCACCACCCACGTAGCTTCTGATTCGCACCCCTCGTTCTTCCCCACCACCTCTTCACCTCTCAGTCGCTCAGCCTACCGCCACACGGCCGGCGTCTCCACAGCACTGTTTGGCAGAGATGAGTCTTGTGCACACACTTATTATTTATTACCTGTGTCCCGAGGGTTTGAGATGTCACGTTTTTATGAGTATCAGTATGCGTGTTTAATATAGAGTGTGTTTGTGTGTCGTCCATCTCGTGGCCTCTCAGCAGGAGAATAATCAGGCCACAATTCACACAGAGAGCGAGGAGAAATCTATTTTAAAATATCCAAACAACCAACCTCAGGGAGGGGCCGTCCCACTTACATAAGTCCATCTACATACTGTACCTCTTACTGCAAGAAAACTAAACCAAGACAAGAAAGGGAAAGGGTGGAGACACAGAACAGTGGAAGCAATATTTTAAGATTGGTAACATATTACTTCTCCAGCTAGCATGGATAAAACTGACCAAACACTATTGATATCCCAGCTCTAAACTTCAGAAAGGACAAAGGATGAAATATTACTCTGGGTTATGAGTTTCAAGATGAAATGAAAAAGGCATGTTTGGTATTTGACCATTTAGGAACACCTTTCATGGAAAAAAAGTGACCTTGTTGGGTGAGAGCGAACAAAAGGAAATGAGAACCAAAATGGAGAAACTGTGAAATAGAGGCTGAAACAGAAGAGTGGAAGAGAACTTGGGTATTCATAATTTAATAATTTTAGCCATCATTTCTATCGGTTATGATAGATTTATCCTCACCATAGCAACGTCACTGATTAGTTGATTAGTCAGTTTTTAGTTTTCTCATGTTCCAAACTAGAGACTGTGAGAAAGGCTGTGGGCTACCCCACAGTCAGGGGGTGTGACATGGGTTACAGCAGGAAACCAGGTGGTTGGCACAGCTGAAGTAAGTGAGTGGGAAAAAAGAGTGGTAGTGAGAGAGGAGAAAAAGAGTGCGAGAGCAACAAGGTAACGAAAGATGTGAAAAAAAAAGGAGGAGAGAAGCAGGAGTCAGAGAGGCTCCAGGCCTGTACTGTACATCAGCACATATGGGCCTCCCTGCAGCAGCTGTGAATGTCATGATCGCACTAACTACCACTGCCAATCACAGCTGCTCATGGGAACAGGGCATGTTGTTTTTCATGCTTTTTTTAGAGCACGCAATCATCCACAAGTGACAACAGATGATGCAACCCACTACATGTACATGCTGTGTAAAATATTCTCTCGACACGACTTAATTTTGGTGTAAACTCAGACTTGGGAAAAAGGTCAAACAAAAAAATTTTGCCTACATCCTAGAACTAACCGTGATATCTGAATCCATGTAATCCGACAGTTACACACTACTTCTCTTTCCAATCTGAAGAATATTTTACCAATTTAAAATATAAACAAGACTAAGAGTGTGGTGCTTTGAGCTAAATGCAATCGTCAGCATGCTAACAAGAGCACAATAACTATTCTAGCAGATACAATATTTACCATGTTCACCACCTTTGTTTAGTGTGTCAAAGAGCTGCCATATATCTGCCAATATTAGCCTAGAGCAAATATTATTGTTATCTATATTTCAGCCGATAAGTACAAATGTGCCAAACTATAGAAATAATGTCATCTTTAATTGTTTGCCCACCAGAGAGAGTTTGTTTTTCAAATGTAAAATTTTGCCCGTAGTATTTTGGCCTTAAAAATCCAGCATCATTAAGGGTATGGTGTATTATCATACTACCACCTGGTAAGTATTATGAAACATCAACTACAGCTGAGACATTCTTATTTGGTCATAAAGTAAAAGAAAGTATTGGACAAATAAAAGAAATGACTTGATGGTGGCAATAGATGAAAAGTCAGGGAATCACTAAAGTAAGATCATGTCAGTCCATCTGATAGTTGCTGAGATCTTTCAGACTAGACCAAATGACCAGTCTGAGTAATAAAAAAAAAAAAAAGGGGCAAACATTTGGGAGAGATTAAGAAAATGAATGGCAGAGCAGTGATTGAGAGAAGCGACACAGGAGAGGTCCGATCTCTATTTCGCTACACGGCATATTACAGATTTACAGGGAGAAGAGTTCTTTCATTGTTTCACACTCATCAGTATTCAGGGGATGAACACTACACAGCACTGGTAGCATCATCTACACTTTGTGTCATGTTCAGATACAAAACAACCCTGAGTTTTCTAAATGCAGAGAGTAATCTGTGGCAAAATTCTGACAGGACAGAGCAAGTGGACGAGGCTGCACCAAGTAATGTTGCAGAAATCAATTATTGTTCAGAAATAAGTTTGTTGAAATAATTGTTGTTGATTCATAAAATTAAGTCAATTAATCATTTTAATTTTACAATTATTGTAATAATGTTCACATAGAAATTTTGTGTGTAAGTATACAAAAGTGTATCCACCTATTTTTTAGCAAAGTTTTAATTTTCACATAAAAAAAATATGAGTGGGAACATCAAAAGATTTCTACAAGTTTTCACAGCATTTGTAGTTCTTTTAATTGCATCATCTTGTGGTACGGTCCTCTCCTGCAACTGTTTAATGGCACCCAATCAGAGAAATAGCAGCTGTTTATCTTGAAGAACCACATAGTTTCCAAACTCACATTTGCATTTTCTTTTGCTTTTCTGGAAATTCAGTTAAGGTTTGCACTACATGGACACCTAGCTAGTGTGACAGTGAGCAAACATACTCCATACCAGGACCCTGAAACTGTAGCAGCTAAATGAAGTTCATTCTTCATTACTTTCTTTCTATGACGTGAAAAAACTCAAACAACTTTTGGCAAAAGATTTGGAAAAAAGCACAAGAATGTCAACCGGTATAAAGAAAATTAGTTTTAAACCATGAATGGTGGATTGTTACCATGCTCCATTTGCATTGAAATTGGGCCATTAGTCAAAGCACTAGAGAAGGAGGTGACAAAATATGGCAGTTTGAGAAGTAAAAGATGTCCACAGATTAATGGCGTCTGTGCTCTGCAACTGAAAATTGGGACAAAGCAGAAATCACATGAGGTTTCACTAAAGAAAACGAAGTGGGAAGCCTGTGTGTGTCATAAATCTGTTGCTAAATCCTCTACATACCTTCTACACTTCAAATATTCATGATCACAGACGTAACCTGCTCAGGTCAGGACAGACATTCGGCTCCAGAAGGGGAGTCCTGACCCTTTCCCAGGCTCAGGGATCTGAGGTCTATGAAACCTCACCCCCTGCCTCTTGGTGCCCTCATACAGCTGTGCAGCAATCCAGCTGCGTGCAAAACTCAGAGGCTGGCTAAGAATACCAAACCAATCCCGGGGAGGAGGTAAGGTCACAAGCCCTGTGGGAAATCTGGATTATAGTTGGGAAATATTTCAATATAATATTGTGATACAGGACTAAATAGATGTCTGGGATCTTAGTCATCATAATACTATATTATGTAAATAGATTAAGACATACCATGTGGAGTGTTCGACCACTAGTGGTGCCATAGAGCAATGTTTTAATGAGTGGTTTTGTTGGTATCTCATGTGAAGCTAAAAAAAATTTGTCAATCGACAGAAAAAAAAAAATAAATAAAAATCAGAAAACAATTTTCAACAGATAATTGGTCAAAACAACAAATCATCATCTGCTCTCACCTTCTCCAATGAGAGGATTTCTCTGTTTCAATATCATTAAACTGAATTTGGATAAATCAAGATGTCACACTGGAATGATTTATAGACTCAAAAACTTTGTTTGTTAGGTCTTAAGAATACATGAGTGGTGAGAAACTGTGTAAACATTATTGTTTGTCGACATGAAAACTTCCCAGGGTATCTTTAAATGTTTTTCTTCTGTGGTCTTAAAGGCTGCATTACATCCAACTGACACGTTTCTGAAATAATTTCTGAGTCAAGAGAAATCAGTATTTTTCATATTAACCATCACTACCACTATCACTACTAATTATACCAACTTTCTTTCTTAGTGCACAAAATTAACTTATTAAATGACAGAAAATTAGATATAACAAAGTATACATTTATTATTAAAATTTGGGATTTAAAGCTGGCATGTAAATTATATCTAAAATAAATGGGTTTTACTTACAAATTTGTTTTGACAAGGTGACATGAGGATGAATTGCTCCCATGTTATTTACAGACACGTGTACCCAGCAGGCCAGGGTCAAAGAGCTTTACAAAACTCATACACACTGAGGGTTATCACTGTTTTCTGTGACCGACTTAATCAGATCTTATCTGAATGACCCCGTCACAGTGAAACCCTCCTTTCATGTATTCAGCAGAAGCTAAATTAAAATCCATTGCTCTGAAGGAGGAAAGGGAGGGCCGACGGTTAAAGCCAACTGTGCTCACTTTGTTTTGTCAACATGCTGCATGTGTTGTGGATTCAGCATATTGCCTGAGTTTCCTACAGTGTGTTGTGACACTACAGTGGATCCTTAAGAACCAGCAGTCTGCCACAAACTGTCATACAGCAAGTCTTTCTTTAGCAGAAGAACATTTTAAGACATTTAAGACAGAACTCCAGGAGCTAAACTCAAGCTGTATTCCCTCTTTTGTTGTCTAGATACTAAACTGACATAAGCCTGCAGCCTATTTTGCTTCACAAGGAGTCTAAAAAACTGTTTTAAATATTATGGTGTGGGAAACTGTGCATAATCACTAATTACAGTAATTAACCGGTGACAGCAGTGTAAATTCAACATAATGGGATGCTACATAAACAAAGAAAAGACACAAAACACTAAATCAGCATTTCATTTGACATGATGGGCCCTCAGGAAAACTAAACACAACAGTCTTCATGTTGCCTGACAGCTAAACACCTCCCACTGTGTTCCCATTGTTGTCTTGTCTTCTTAAGTTTCTCTCTTGTTATTTGTCCTTCAAGGAGACGGTTTGCACAGAACAGAGTGACTTGACCTTCAGTTTAAACAGCTCAACGGCAAAATTCACAGCAGCAGGACAGAGCGATATCACTTACAGAAAACACACCATTTATCCAGTCCACCTAGAAAACAACAAGGTGTGCTGCTCCAGAAAGATAAATAACTTGACTGTATGCACACACTCATGTATATTTTTCTATCGTAACAGTGCTTTCCCTCCCACTGCTCACTGTTATATTAACTGCCAGCACATATTTTACCTCAAGACTCTCAATAGCTCATAGACCTGCTCTTATATAAGTTTTACTTCAACAACACAACATAATTATAACATGAGAAGGTGAGATGCTGCTACCTCAGGGAATTGTTTTATGATAATAGCCAGAGCAGCATGTACATACAGCAATGAAATAGAAGCCCTGTTTTACAGAAGGTGGTCCAAAGGTACATCATCCCACATCTGCTGACTCAGACATTAACAGACTCAAGAAACAAAGCAGAGACTGAGACAGGTTGTGTGAGGAAAGACAAAAGAGAAGGCACTCAGTTACCAGTTTATTAGGTACACCTAGCTAAAACTAATGAAAGCCATTCTTTGAATTGTAGATCTTAAATACTTTTGTTACTTTAGAAATGATAGAGTGCTCAGAATCTAAAGTTTCTTGTTTATTATTCTGTGATTAGATACTTCCTGACCTAACTCTGAAAACATTTCAGATTAAACTATATTTTAGTTGGTTAGACTTTCTTTAGACTATGTTTTACGTTATTTATTCACCACCAATGCATTGTTAGACCCCAGGAGAAATAGCTGACAGCTAATGGGGATCCAAGTAAAGAACAAAGAATAATGAAGAGTAGCATACTGAGCAGCTTGACATATTTAATCAAATGCAAAAAGGGTGAAACATGTTTAACTATTTAGAAAAAAAAAAAAAAAAAGGATAACTTTGGTCTCAGCACCAACAATTAGGTATCGTACTGACACCCTTATCTAAAGTTTCAAACTATATCCAGCCCTACTGAAGACTTGTTGAAAACTGTATTTAGCTACACAATGCAACATAAAATAAATATCAAATATATAGTTATATTAAATAATGAATAAAATAAATAAATATAACTAAGAAACTATTGTCTCCTCAAACAAACTACATCAACAGATTAACAAGGGATCCAAAAGTATAAGGAGAGTCAATACTACATTCAGATTAGATGAAATGCAATCAAACCCCAACATTAATCATGCAGTCATAATATTCTTGTCATCTAAAAGACAAAACATGGGGGAGGCACATCTAGAACTCAGATGCTAACACACCGTTATGCTGACAAAGCCCTCTGAAAATGTTTAATAAATTATCAATGCAAATAAACTGTGGCCTCCCAATGTCAAGGCTCTACAGTCCACCCCTCTCCGAGCAGCTGAAGTAAGCACTTGACCTCTGTGTGTTTGTTTAGGCTGAAGAAATTTGAATAAAGCATCTTGCAGAGTGGGGGGCTGAAGGCCAGAGTTCAGAGAGTAACTCTCTGTCTGTTTGTTCTTTTTTGTCATGTTTTCAACTTGTTCCAAGTATTTTCCCTTTGTTTACACATGAAGCAGTTGCATGGAAAAAATAGACAAGGTTCTTATTTTCAATCTCATTACTTAAATGAGTACTCTTTTGGTATAAACACACCACTGCTGTGAGCTGCTCTGCACATATGCGCCAAAACTCCCTCTTGATAGACATCCAGTGTGCAATACTCTGAATTATATTCTTGTTTCTTGTAGTAATACACAAACTGTGCAGTTCTGATCCCACAGTGCACCTGGCAAAGCAATAAAACTGTGAACAAAGCCTTTATGTCGAGCCAGTGGCTGCAGACAGCGTCCGAGGGGGAATGCCATTCATTTTAAGAATTCACATATGTTATTGCTGCACCCCAGGGCAGGTCAAGCAATACTTGTAAACGTTAACCACTCTCTCTTACAATACAAGCTAGAAAATAGACCATGGGTTGTATTGTGTTGTCACTTGGATCTAAAATCTGCCACTGTCCCCAAAGACAATGAGACAATGTACTCAGTTTCGCTGCCACATATGATATTTGTGAGCTCTCACACCCAAAAGAGGTTTAAATCAGATGACAAAGGGACAATAAAAAGAACTGTAACTTCTTATAAAGCTAATGGAGAGCAGTGCCTGAGTCTAACACACATTCCTATAACAACCACATAAGCATTCATTAGCCAAGCCTCTATCTGAGATAAGATAAAAGCAGTAGGATTCGTTTTGAGAAGATGGAGGGACATGCTGAGAGTCCCTGATAAGGAAATTGTTGATTTATGATCTGGACTCGAGCTCAAGTTTGAGCAGGAAATGAGTCTGGATTTACTGTAGGAGGCACTTTGTTATGTCTAAACCCACTCAACCTGTCATGACTGATGCACACGTTGATAAAATTGGGGGCTGGAGTTTTTTAAGAGAGGGCCACAGAGACTTCAGGGGCCTCCAGGCGGCATTTTACATTGTTAGATGATTTGTCTGGGAGGAAGAAAATCAACACTTAATTTCCTCCAGGAATTACAGACTGTGTGTGTTTTCACCTGAAGGCAACACGAGAAATTAATTCAACCTTCACACACCTGTGTAGAGGCACAACTTGATTATTAGACGTTACTTTCAAATATCCATAAAGTTACAAAGGCAACAACAGGGCTGTGCATTTACTTCTACAGCAACAATGTCTATGAGAAACATTTACACACTCAATACATTATAATATTAAGTTAAATCCATTAAAAACCTACCATGTACGTGGAGCGGACCGTCGGGATAGCTGCTCTGTTCTGTAAAGTCTGCTGAGAAAATCTGGATGCGACGGGACGTTTTTCCTTTTTAAAACCGTCTTATCCACAAACTCGTAACTTTACCGAGGTCTGTGTTGACAAAACTACATGTTAAAGTTATTTCTTTCCCTCTCCTGTTTTCCCTCCTGCCGCTGAAAACGCGTTTGTTGCTGTGCAGAGGGCTGGACAGGCGCTGCTCGTGTTTTAGAAACCTGAGGTAAGCTAGCAAGGAAATTAACGGATACATCCGGTTAGGGCTTTCAAAATAAGTTAAACTACTTCAGAAAATGAACACAAATTAGTCTTGGTAAAAAATGTTCATGGTAAGTCAAAATTTTGACTTTTTTTCTCATGATTTTGACTTAATGTATTGTAATTTTGAAATAGTAAGTCAAATTTTAGACTTTTCATCTTATAATTTAGATTTTTATATCTCAGAATTCTTTTACTTTTATCACAGAATTGTGATGTGTATATCTTTATTTTTTTATATCATGACTGTAGAGACAAGCAAAGATTATTACTTTCCTGAGGGTTATAATGTTTAGTTTTGGTTTAAATGGTGTTAAAGAGGTGTTTATTCAACTTTTTGACCATTTTGGAAAATTTGTTATGTAACTGAAATGCATTTTGCTGTGTTGAGAGTAGAACCCGACCAATATTGGATTTTTGAGGCTGATGCAGATACTGATATAAAAGAGTAAAAACATTCCAATATCAATATATCGGCCGATATATACATACATATATATATATATACATATTTAAATAAACAGTTGAGAAAAAGATATATAATGAAAGCAGAATATTTTACAGTTTAACAAAAACCTTTATTGTCCAAAATGACATCAGTACACTGAAATGGTAAACTTCACTGGGAATCAAATATATATAAAATGCTGCCTATATAACTTGACTTGACCTGAACATTTCCACTGCATTATTGCTTCTTAATAAAAGTATTCATATCAGCGCAAAATCGTCCGACCAATAAATCGGTTGGGCTCTAGTTGGGAGGTATTATTTGTCCACCCTTGTAATATTATTGAGGATAGGCTAGATAACAGAAACAGCTCTCAGCAATACAGTTCAGCAGCACCTCAAACTACATCCTCCAAAAATGTAATTTATTACAGCTTTACCATATGCACACAGCAATGACTTCATGCAAAATTGTATGCTTTTATTTTGAATGCCAACTTGCAAGCTTCCATTATTGTCTGTGAGGTGCTCCAAGCACATGCACACACACACACACACACACACACACACACACACACACACACACACACACACACACACATACACACACACACACACTACTTTGCCCTACTAATATCAGTAGTAGCACACTTTTGCTCGCCCTAGAGCCAGGACACGACTGGGTCTTTAATAAAGTAGGCTATATAATAAGTAGCCTAAATGTTCAGTATTAACAGACTCATACAAACATGCAAACTCTTCACTACATATTTTACAGTCATATTTTCAGACGAAAAATAGCACAGAGATACCATAGTCATTAAAAACACCATAAAGTATTATAGCACCTTTCCAAGCTTGTTCCAGCACAACTGGTTTCTCTGCTCTTTATTCTTAATATGTAGAACAAGGTCATACCTGACTAACCTTAACCCTCGCAGACGAGTAAAACAAGGCTATTTTTACTGGATATAATCCCATGGTGAGATACATTTTTTTTAGACACGTTTTTTTTAATACATGTATATACTGTATGTGGTGGTGATTGTCACCATGTTTTTTTTAACATGGGCAAGAACATGAGATTAAGAAGCATATGATTAAAATTCTCTGTCCACATTTTGATGAACTCTGAGTGACTCTCTGGTTCCATCTCACATAGTGTTATATGCATTACGCAAACAATAGTCTATGCTACATAGTGTCAGTGTTGGTCTACCACATTGGCCGGCTAAGATTTGGTGGAGACACTCATGATCTCCTGAGGATACAGCCTTTGATTTACTTTTGACACGTGCACTATTTATATTCCCTGCAAGAAGCAGCTAAACACTTTGCAATTTCCATCAAACACAAACACACACACACATACACACGCACACTGCTGCATGTTTGCATGGGCTGGCTTATTTACTTTGTGTGCATGTAGTACATTTCCCAAGTTTTCCTTAATTTTCAAAGAGCTGAGTTCCGTTTACAAGGAAATTTGATTTACTGAACTGGGCGGCTTTGTGAAGCTGGTGGGGCTCCAGCAATCAGGCCTGATGCGAATGGAGGAAAATTGTCCCGCACTTATCTGGCCACTAGAGAATTTGAGAAGAGTTGTTACAGTAATTGATAATTGTGTGTGGGTTGAATGCGGCGTGTCTGCTGATAACAACTTCCCAAATCAAACCTCTGAGTTTGCTCTTCGCCACTCCACTGTGGAACATTGTGTTCCCACTGCTCTCTGATCCTGGCTGGGCCTGGGTGTGCATGCCCAAGATGCCTATCATTGCCCACAGCAGCCAGCCCATCTGCAATTATGTTGTGTTGGCAGATAATGACCTCCCCTCTGCATCCACTGTGAGCTCATTTTATACAGAAAACATGCCGGACGGAGATAATTGGTGAAAAGTAATTGGTCAGAGACGCTGCAACTCATTTCACTCAGAAATGGCCTCTAGTTCTCTGCTATTTGAGAGTCCATTTCCTGAATCTGAAGCTGCAGTTTGTTTCCATCATGATACAGGAATGCCAGGAAAATACATTTCTAAAGTTTTCCCAGGTGCACTATAATGTTATTAATGTACATGCTTAATATTCCTTTTTGAACACTTTGCATTTGATTTACATGAAAAGTATTTTCAGAGCACACACTGCATGCCTGTCTTTAAGCATGGATCTCACATGTTTGTTCCCTTGAGTTATTGAGCCATTTTTAGTTCATGTATTTGCAGTTAGAAAAACCATACAAAAGATTTTTAAAAATCTAAGTGCCAGCAAGATAAAAGGAGCAATAAAATGTGATATCTGCAAAGAAACAAGTAAGCACTCGCACCCAAATTCCTCAGTAGTAAGTTCAATAGTATCTAACTGAAAGCAATGCTGAGAAAGGAGAAGAGTTTAACAAAAGCAAAATTGCACAAATGCTAAGGGGGGTGACCTGCTGACATCCAGACACACTGCCTGTTTTACCTGCAGCTGTCACAGTGTTGGGAGCTCAGGGGAGGAACAAAAAAAAACATGTGTAATGCGCTCTGTGCTCACTGACCTGCCTCCAAGCCCTGTGACTCAGCAGTAAGTGGAAAAGGTTGTTAACATGAGCAGATGAGCATCGCAAGCTGAAGAAAAATTACATTTGTATGCATCAGTCTGATACAACTAACAGCAACGTGTGTTCAGAGGATAATTCTGGTTAATTACAACTTGGGTCTTAGTATCATGGGTTTTGTTTATTATTTCTCTCTATTATATTAACATGCATGCACTCACCGAACTCACTCACTGCAGAAAAAAAAATGCTTTATGACATCAAAACGTCACGGTTAAGGTTTGACTGCAGGTTTAGGTACAAAAACTACTTGGTTCGGGAATGATCGTGGTCAGTTTGAGGTAATGAGTGAAACAAATTATGCTGATCTTCCTCTTGGGAAGACAGTCTTTATGTCAATGATGTAAAAAAAAAAGCAGTGGATGACTGGAAGCTAAGCTGCTAAACTGGGTTAGCAGCTAAAATGACGAGGCAGCAACAAAGGTCAAACTTCTAAAGCTATAATTGTCTCCACAAAAGAAACAAATTTAATATGATTTAAGGCAAAGAGCAAAGATTAATACACCATAATGTGGAGGATGTAAGAGTGTAGAGAGAGGTGATTAATCACGTGGAAGTTGTGATCTGTGTCATGGGGTCACAAGCACTGTTTGGGGGGTTGCTGCTGATTGTGAATAGTCGGGTTTCTCCTTACTGTATCACTCTGTCAAAGTGATCAGAAACATGTCTCACATAGAATTCTGGGTACGGTCTTTCCTGGTAAATTTGTGCCTGTGCATATCAAAAACACAATTTATGACGGACAAAGCATTACCAAAAACAGAACTGACAAGGAAGAGGAAAAGCACGATCAGATCAAAAATACATAACATCCCTGCTGTAAAGTGTTGTTCTCCATCGTCACCTGATGCTGCTCCTGTTCACTGGTTTGAAAGAAGCATCTGTTCTATCTGAGCATACGTTGAAAACACCTGGATAATCTATCTAAAATGACCATGCAAGCGTTGTCTAAAGAATTATTCGGATAAATCCAAAGCAAGCAAACAATCTGAAGCTTTGAAATTTGGCATAAAAGATAAAATTGCTATCTTTAAAATGATTCGATTGTTATGTAAAAGGCCGGTCAGCACAGCATGGAGGACAGGATGCAGGAAACAGGAATAGTCTGATAAATGTCTGGTGACAGCAGCTGCTGTCGAAACTGTATTTCCACGGAAGCTGCAGAGTCAGTGTTATTACTCCTAATCAAGGACAAGACGATTATGAATCATATTTCCATATGTGTTGTAATAACAAAGCAATCAGCCACGGTCTGCATGTGTCCCTCCACTAATCTCCAAGAGGCAGATGTTGTTGCGTGAGCGAAGTATTTTCTGCAGGAATTCAGCTTCTATTGTCGTTTTTGGCCGGGGCTGCGAGGCGCCAAAGACTCCCTCAGCCATCTAATCTCAGTATCAAGTACGTGCCAAGGGAATTGTTTTGCCATTTATTGAGTAGTGCACTCACTTTAATTCCCATTATCAAATGTTGTCCCTTTTGTAATTAAGGGGGTTGATTAAAATATGTCATCATTTCATGCAGAGTATGAGAGCACAGTATCACAGCTGACAGAAAATAACTGGTCTTGAAATGATCAAATTCAGGATTCATAAACGACATATCTCGACGGAGGATATTGCACTCTGAGGTAATCAGCTTAACTGACCATGCTCATGCTGATGATGCTTCAATTAACTGCTGCACTGGGCGACCACTGGCTCTGGAAGCAGACGCTCGGTGTGTGCACACAGTCAGAGAAGATTAGGCAGCGAGGGGCCTCCTTTGAAGGTGGCCATGCAAACGCCTAATTTGAGAATGAATGGGCATTTTCTTTGGCCTGGCTGTGTGGAGTATGTCTGGTTGGCTGCGTGGGCAAAGCTGTCTCCATCTCCCTTTCTTTTCCATCTTTCTCGCTCTCAGAGTGAATTAAATGAAAGTCTGGGGTGAGGTGCTGGAGCCCCGCCAGGAGCCTCACTTATCCCCAGTGTAGGACGCTAATTCTGACCACTTGCTCCAGAGGAATGAGGCCCTCCACTCATTAAAAACAGAGATGGTCGCCTCTCAAAGCCCCATTTAAACAGTTTCGTCATCTCTTCCCTCCACCTCGGAATCCACTTTCTTGACCACAAACCAACACTCATCTTTAACCACTGTAATTATTCTCTCATTGTCACCCCACCTGACCTCTCATTTGACCTTTATACATTTTCCAGCATGCAGAAAAGCCAGAACTGCTAAGTAAGGTGGTACACCCTCTCCAGTCCCTTCAGGGCTCTTGAACAGCCTCCACACCCGTGGTGCCAGGGCAGATTAAGCCCCTCAGCATTCTCTTTGGCCAGATCTCAGTGTTACATAAGCCCCGGGCACGCTGGTGTCTCTCAAAAAGCTTTCCCTGTCATGTTCAAAAGGCAGAACATAGTCAGTCGAGCACACAGAGACGGCAGGTGTTTACAGTACAGCTCTGTCATCGGCGGGTGGATGGTCAACTAAAGGCCCGTCGCTAATGCCATATGACAGTTCAGCATTTGAGACATGAGCACATGGCATCCTTGGCGAGCGTGACCAAGGAGAATCGGGAGGTGATGCTGGAACTGGTTTGAGATGGACTACAGCTCACAATGAGTGAAGCAACCTTTAGATGTTTGAAGGTGAACCTTGCTACCTGCCACCTGCAGAGAGGTAAAGCACTGCAGGTTTTTTCTCTAAGTGGTTCACTCAGCTGATGAATCGAAATCCAATATTCACTCTCCTTTTAGCTCCGTTTTTGGTCCCCACCAACTTGTGAGGGAAATATCTGCTTCTTCAGCTGCTAAATGCTCCATTATGCTCACAAGCTAACTTGAGCCCCTTTTCCACTGGTCAAAAAACCTGCTAAGACCCGTTAACATTGGGCTTTTGTCTGCAATGGAAAAAGGTACAATTAGCATTCACTCGCAGGTCAAATGACTCTACAGCGGCCGCAGGCTCCGGCTCTGATCCGCGGGTTTATCATGTTTAAAAAACTTATATCAGCTAATTTTGGTGTGAAAAGGTTATTAATGAATTATTATTGTCAACCATTTGGTGCTGGACTAATTGCATACAGTGTTTTTTTTTTAAAAGAGCTTTAGAACATTTGTTTGGGACTATTTTCAGCTGCAGATTAATACACATTTGATGCGCTAGTGGCAGCAGGGTGGTGTGCAGGCTTGAATCATATTCTACAGTGCCCATGTTCATTGTAATGAAAGCGTAGTTCACTGATGTGTTTTTGGACAAGTATGGAGCTATCTGACCCAGAGGAAGGCTTCAGATACACAGTTCACTGTTGGTTTTAGTCTTTTCGTGGGATTTGTTGGCTGTAAGAAAAATACAGACTAACCTCAGACTTTAAGTTTCACATAATGAGCTGAAACATGAGCCTTCTCCTTGTCTGGGAGCACAGAAGGGAGGATGTGCACATGGCTATTAATATACAGCAGCGGAGGGCATACTGTTGGGTAATGTGTGTCAAACGTGCAAAGTGCACGTGAGCAAGTGAGGCAGAGTAAACCCCCACCCCCACCCCCACCCCCCCACCCCAGCTCCCTCATGTCCTGACACTGAGGGGATGCGGGGGCATCTTGAATCAGCTTCTACACTGAAACCGCCCTTGGTCTGTCTGCGAGCGTCATGACTCCTCGGCATGCTCAGGCTGCAGATGTACAGAGAAATAACTTCAACATTTCTGACTGGTTGTTAGCAGACTCCTTGTATCCACTGCAAGGACTGTGTAGAAATACTTGGTCCTACTTTCCCAGTTTTTTTGAAGGATAAGAAAAGTTACTGTGCTCACTTCAAAAAGAGGAACTGTAATGTGACAGACACAGTGTGTGCTGTTGAACTTGCTCTACATACTCAGTGTGTCCCTACATGCACTCAGTGTTCTCCCAGCATGTTCTGTCACACTTTCTATTTTAATGTCAGTCTGGGTCAAATAATATTCTCACTGTGTCTTTAAGCTGTTAAAATTGGGATTTATCAAGCAGGAGAAAAAAAACGAGAGCTAGAATGTTTAGATTAGTCTCAAAGTGCATTTAAACCTTCTCTTATCCATGTGCTTGAAAGTTGAGCTTGACAGTTCATTCTTGATTTTGGAAACAGCAGCTGACAAATATAAATCCACTTACTTTACTTGCATTTGACCATGTCAAGAATGATTTATGAATGTACTTGGCCCAAGAATAGAATCAGCGGAACACACTGTTCACTATTGAATAAAGAAGAGGATGTAAGTGTGTATGTCATTTGAATATTTATTTCTGCCTCTCTCCACTGTACTGTATTGTACTGTGCAATAAAAAGCATTCTGTGCATCTAAGTTACAAAGCACACACTTCCTAGTTTGAAGTTTTGGGAAGTATCTTTTTTTCAGTTTCATGCAAAGTTAGTTGAGAAGACCATAACCACTCTTACACCTGTCCAGATATGAAGCTAGAGCCTGCAGCTGGTTAGCTTAGCTTAACATAAACACTATGCTGGGGGTTAAAACCAGGGGTGTATTGCTATTTGTTTAAGTACCAAAGCACATCTATGAGTTTTTAGTGTCTAATTTTGTACAGGTTTGCTATAACTAACCATACGATCAAATCTTCAACTGACTTAATTAATAGTTTAGAATTATTATACCATACTTTGCATGTATCTTCATATATATCTAATCCACGTTCCTGCAGCACTACACCTTTGGTTATAACCCCGACTTGTCATTTAGGCTAGCTTTTAGGCTAGCTGTTTTCAGTCTTTATGCTAAGCTAAGCCATAAGAGCTGTAGCTTCATATTTGGCATTCAAACTTGAAAGCTGTATCTCAATTTGGGCTGCACAATTAATCGAAATATAAATCGAAATCACAATATGGCCAAGTGTAATATCTAAATCGCAGGAGCTGCGATTTTTTTGATAAAGTAAAATGTGTCACAACATTGTTGTGCATTGTTAACACCAAAAGCATTGTGGTGCTACACAGACGCCCTGACCTACAAATTATATTCTCCAGATGTAATGGAACATGTTTTTTGGAGCAAGACCCAACAATAATCACATCATCATTTTTATATCTTTTTCAGTGAACATAAAATGCAAAAGTGACCATTCTAACTGAACCATCTCAATATCTGCCAAAATAATCATAATATGATTTTTTGTATATCATGCAGCCCTAATCTTAATCTACTCATCTAACTCTCAGCAACAAAGTGAATAAGTGTATTTCTGCAAGAATGAAGATGCTTTTTCTACTGTAGCCTCATTGCGGCTTATTTCCTCCGACTGACCTCGCTCTAATCGATACAACACACTATCATGACCAAGGTCAGCTGAATATCTTTGGAATAGGATCCCATCTTGGACGTTGAGTGAAGAGTCTTTGCGCAGCCAAAGCCTCCCGGCTGATTTACTCTGATTGAAGGTCTTGAAATTACCTCCAGACTTGGTCAAATAGTTGGTTTAATGAAGGGCAGCTAATGGGGCGGAGAGCTATGCATGCATGTCATGAATCAGTTGTGTCCCATCATCAGCAGCACTGGGAGCAGCTGGAACCTCAAGTTCAATTTTCACAGATTGTTATAATGCCTGGATTTCTTTTTCTTGTTTGTTGAATCGGTTTATGGAGTAGAGCCATATCTAATACTCTTCATTATGACATCTGACCATGATGTTTTCACTGGATTGTACATAAAATACTTCATGAGAACAGGGTTTATCTGCAGCTGAAATATCTTTTCTTAGCAATATTTGATTTGCATCCTCTCATATCCTATAGTGTTTTGATGAAGAGGAATTCTTTTGGTCTCTGCACAATTTGTTTCCTTCATGATTAAGAGCTGCATAACTCAAGTTGTTTCACCCCCCCCCCCCCCCCCCCCTCCAGATGGCAACTATTTGAATAGGCATGCAAAGCTCTAATCAGTACAAGCCATTCAAAACAAAAAAGAACAATCAGATGTCCAGTTCTGTACTCTGACCTGCACAGAGATTTCTATATATATTCACCAGCTGTTTACTCTGAAAAGGAAGAGAAAACTTGAGCTGTTATCTTTGAAAGCTTTCTTGGATGAAGCTCAGAAATGCTGTTAAGTATGACTGGCAGCTACAGAGTGTAAAGCTCTGTGCAACTGTGCATGCATGCATGTGCATTTGTGTCTAACTCATTTGTTCCAATTTTTGTGTGTTCTTCCCTCTTCTTTAGGAGCTGGCAGGCGTTAGAGCCGCCATCGTCTGAGCGAAGCACTTAGCCTTAAAAGACAAAGAGCCCCATTCAGAGGCCTCAGCAGCCATGTCCCACACCCACACAGTCAAGAGGACACCCAGACCCATCCAGCACACAGCCTGGAGTCATTAAGGAGAGCAAGAGGTAGTAAAACATTCACACGAAAACATTAAGCATTAGAGGAAGATATGAGAGAAGTTTGGAACAAAAACCTGGAGATCATCGCATTTGTTCGAGAGCTGTCTCCCTCCTGCCATCTCGTCTACAGTGATGTGCAGTTCGTCAAACACCCGAGGAATTGTTCCCACAGCTTACAACAATATTTGACAGTTTCGGCTATCCGAGGAGCTCATGGGTCCACATACCATGTGTAAAGTGAGTCTGGTGCCAGGTCTGTCAGAGATAGAGCCAGCAGAGATCTCAGAGGCAGACAGAGAGGCCCCACTCTCTTTGAACTCTGGAATTCGGTGGAACAATATTAAACAGTATTTGATAAATTGAAAATTAATCACATTATGTGTGTATTAGAGTCATCTTTAGTTGATGTTCAATGCCTCATGTTATGTGCTAGTTTCTAGTGCAACAACAGTCTTGTAGTGTCTTAATGTGATTCCTTAAATGCAAATATCTCTAATTTTCTAATAAGAGTGACTGAATGTGGGGCAAAATTTACTCAGTACGGATGCCAAGGGTGAAAATCATCAGAGGCCCTGATATAAAACACACAGACACTTTCATGCTCCCACACTGAACTGTTCCCTTAATGCCATAAATCTGAAATTTATTTTGCATTGCAGTGATGAAATACGATACTTTGACCATCAATACATCCTGCAGCAGTCTACAGCACAGTACAGTACAGACTTTCTCACTCCTGAAAGCTGCAGATCCTTCATGCAACCCTACACCAGTGCAGGCCAGGCAGGGAGATTGATTTTACCTATGAAATATTCATGTGGAGATGTTTTGAAACACATCTTGCATTTACTAAAAGTCACTCAGTCTAAATAATGGATTGTGTAATGTGAGACTGGAGTCAATGAAGAGAAAGCATTAGGCAGGTGCATGAAAACTTATAGAACCTCATCAACCTTGCTTTTAACATAATGTGTAATCTGACCTCACTTAAAGCTGTCATATTGTATAAAGGTAGATGCCCATGTCTTTTTTAATAATAAAGCAGGTCTAGGTTCTATATTAATGCTGTGAAAGTATCAAAGCGCTCAGTCCACAGAGAAATGCACACAGCCTATATTCAGAAACTGAACCTTAAAATGAGCTGTCAGGACTTCTGTAACTTTGTGATGTCACAACAAAACACTCACCGCTCTCAGCCATGCCCCAAGCCCCGCCCATCCGGATCCACCATCCAACCTTGCAGGATGCATGGTTTCTCTGAGTGTTTACCTGAAATCTGCTTTATTTTTATTTGATCACTACGAAAAGTCAGCCAATCAGAAGAGAGGCTCAGAGCTTCCTCTCTTCTGATTGGCTGACCGACGTGTTGTTGCTATAGAGCTCCAGAGAAGCCTGAGAAAGGAGATGTAAAACTACATTGAGATGGTTTATGGTTCTTAAAACCACAACTATATCTTCTTATGGATCAACACTTCAAATAAAACACAGAAATGTAAAATATGGGGCCTTTAATTATCAGCAGCAGGGTTAAAGGAGGCCAAGCATTTCTGATTTCCTTGCAAATGTGTGAAAAATATGTATGAAAAGCAATAACACAAGGGGGACTGCACTGTTTGCAGTTTGACTGAACAGTGCAGAATTAACCATGATCTTGCTAATGTGCATGATTGTGCACTGTCACGCTTGAAGTTGTTTATAAATCGCACAGACATCTGGGGCTAATTGCTTCAGAAATGTTAAACTAGTCACCACTGAGGCCGTGAGACAAAGCTAAATCAAATGCACATGTTGGCAGTCAGTTATGGACGCCAGTTGTAAGTAAGGGCAGTGATATTTACTGTGGAGGTTTCAGTCACATCAGCTCCTATCTGGAGTGAAGTGTCTTCTGTAAAACACGCACTGCCCTCTGCTGGCTGCAAATGGAAAAATATCAGACGAAAAAACTGTATCACAAGCATTTTATTTAAAAAAGCAGCTCATTTGATGATTCAAGAAAGAGTCATTGCTTGTATCATCTTGGCAAACAGGACATGTGTTGGTGTTTTACAGAACATGAAAAACAGTAGCTCTTTGTGTCACAGTATATTTTGAAATTGAATAAGTTTAACAGTTTTTCATCAACACTTTTAGCAAAGAATTCATTCTAATTATACAGTAGTGTCTCCACAGAAAAGCTTTGAGAACTGTACAGAAGTTGAACAACACATAACTACCATTATTTCACATTGTGGCTCCAAACTTCATTGTGTAATGAAATTAATCTTTAGTTTTCAAGAACAGTTTTCAAGAACTGTTATTTCATATATTCTATAACATACAATCATGTGTGTGTTACAGTATACTGTACGTTCAGCTCTCTTGAAGCTTATGTTATGGACATGAAACCGTCTTACAAGATCATCTTTTATGTTAAAGACATGAGGGCAAAGTTTTGACTTGATCGTTCTTTTCTGACTTGTAATACGAATGTGCAAGTGGTACAACAAAGAAATCCATACTGTTTAGGAATACACTTGGATGGTTTACTTTCCAGTTGTAGGACTCTTAACAGGTCGTGGGGTCTTTTTTGTTTTGTTTGATTTCTCTGCCTTGTCCTTTTTAATGTCGTCCTTCTTCGGCGCCACCTCATGTCCCTCAACCTCCTCGTCGTCTGGCTTGATGGGGACTTTCCTCAGCTTGTGTTTGCCTTTGATGGGAGCTGAGAAGGTGAGCGAGGTCTTGATAAAGTCCAGAGGGAAGATGCCCACGTCCCCGTCGAAACGGTTCTTGGTCACCTGCAGAGACCTGCGGCCGGGACACGTCACCAGCTTCTTCTCCTGCAAAATGAGGACGTTGTCGGCTTCTTGGCTGGCCTGGAGGGGGTTGAACATAAAGATGAGTCTCAGTTATGTTAAATAACAAAGATTTGCAAACAGTATGGCTGACTATTGTCATTTCTGTGCCGAAATGATTCCCAAGTTTCAGGTACTGATAGCAAAACGAACAAAACTGTCTACCATAACATCGTTTGAGGAACATAAATTAAATTGCATCGTTGTTTTATTTTAGTCTTAACATAATGCATCTGTGCAAGAACTTTTGTCTACATAAAACAGGCTAAAATTAGCAAAATTATGATTTAAATAAGTAAAAATGTGACCCAAAATAAATAGACACGACTAAAAATCCAACCAGATTGATACCAACTTTGGGTACCTGACTGCTTTTGATATTTGGTGCTACAGACACTTTGCGATCAGCACTAAAAAACTACTCAGATTTGAACCGCAGTGAGGTGATACATTTATTCAAGTAACTGCATGTCTTTGTTTTGAGTAGTAACACTTGATGGGATCCACACTAATCACCAAGAGACGGTCACAAACAATGAAAAAAAAAGCCAAATTGCCAATTGGGGTAAAAAAAAAAGTACAAGCACCAATTATAACACATGGCATTATCAATTATATGGATATGTTTTTTTTTTTATCTAATTCTGCCCAGGTTTAGTCAGGTTGTGTGCAGCAATCAATCAATCTGTTCGCTCACTACTATATAGTTGTTATTAAGACTGTTATGAAATGGCTGAAATTAATTCTGCTCCTTCTGTTCCCGCCGCCCGTTTGATTCAAGTGATAATCATTTTATCTTAAAGAACAGACAGATGAAACATTCACCTTAGCTGAACCAAAGATAGATGCTGTTTGCAGCTCGCGGTCATCCTCCTCTTTCCTGGGGTGAATGATCAGAGTGACGTGGCAGCTCGTGTTGGTGGCAAACTTCCTAAATGCCCCGATAATGTGGTCCTGAACTGCAAACCTGGATCACAAGAACCATCATTATTTCCATATTTGTCATGGACAGTGCACTTTTAAAAGAAAGACTTTTTTTTTTTTTAATCTTCCAATCTGTCAAAACTAAACTGTTACTCACTTGTCTACTGTGAGGTTTTCCTGCCCCATCATGAACTGCAGGTTGTCAATGATGACATGGTTAATGTCATAGAGGTAGACAGCATGTTGCATCGTGTCCAGAACCGTCCTGTGGAAAAGGTTGAAAGGTTGGAGAAGGGTCAGACCAGGTAATGGTTGAATTGAAGAAAGCTCTGACATATTCAGGCACTGCTGAACTCATTCGAATTCAAAGAGGCTTTATTAGCATTATCTCATGTCTTTTATTTTATGATTTATTGATTACTTGATGTTCTGTTCTTGTCGTACACTCACTAAAATGAGAAATTACATAAAACTGACTGGGAGTAAAAAGAAGGAAGCTGTATCCATCCAGCTAGCTGGATTCCTGGAGCGCTGATAAGCCTTACTTGATGTTCTGCTGCCCGTGGAACGTCATGAAGTAGAGCGGCAGCTCTTCAAACTTGTCCGCCCAGAAGTCGTACTGCTCCAGGTTCTCCTCCAGCCTCTGCATGGCGAACTGTGTGAGCATGATCTTAGCCAGACGCACGTTGTTGATCTCAAAGCTGCCCCATAATGTGTTGACGCCCTGCATGCAAAGGTCCAGGGCCACCTCACTGATAAAGGTGGTCTTCCCACTGCCAGTAGGACCTGGTCAACAAAGAAACATCAATACATATTAGGATAAACTATATGTTTGATTGTAAGGATGAGACATAATAAAAAGCAGATGATGATATTCACACTCTGGTGTACAGCCCAGCCTTCTCGCCCCAAATATTCTTTTTCAGGACAGTTGGATTAAAAATAAACTTTGGCCTGCTGTATGCGAATGTTTTTTTAATTTATCTATTCTATGTCTTATGCTTTATAAACTGTGATCCATATTTAAACAAAGAGGATAGCACCAACACGAAACTTAAAAACACTGACTTAGTTACAAACTGATCGACAATAACAAAACTAAGTTTTTTAACCTGCAAGAATTGATGTTTTTGGCCACTTAAATGGCACGTAAACAAACTGAAAACACAACACTGATGTATTGTCACATTATAATTATAATATTTTTCTACAAGCCAGTTTGTCACTCACGCTTGTTGGTGATAGGCAGATAGTACACAGGTAGTGTTTATCAGAACTTTTATGCTGAAAACTGATACCTGCTGTGGAATTTGGAGCCTAAAAAAGGGCTTTGTTTATATCAGTATTAAACAGATCAAACCAGGATTATATTTTTCATTTAGTTATACCTGTGAAAACAGTCAGCTCCCCCTTGCGGTGTCCCTTCAGGATCCGGTTGAGCTCTGGAAACCTCATCCACTTCACTCCAGCCACCTGCTCTGTGTTCAGCAGCTCCCCGTACACGTCCTCTCTGAGCTGCTTGAAGGACACTATGGATTTATGGGCCGCTGGGATTGAGGCTTTGATGATGCGGCTCAAGTTTTTCCCTTGTGCCAGCGCCTCTACGGGAGACGGCTGGTACTCCCCGGGTCGCACCAGAGAGCAGCGCCGCAGACCCAGCTTACGAGAAAAGATCTTCGACGCCTCCCAGGAGCGAATGTCTTCTCCCAGCCAGAGCGTCACCCGCTTGAACTGTTCTAGATACGGCAGCAGGATCGGAGGAAGGCAGCTGACCCCACGTGGAAGAGCAACACTGGGGAGTCCTGTGGCCTGACTCACAGCCAGAGTGTCCAGCTCATGACCCGTCAGAACCAACTCAGAGTCCATACGGTTCACCAGGGGGAGGCCAAACAGGTTGTAATAAGAACTACACTTTGGAACTGTAGCTTCATTATAGGTCACTTTGTCAGTGTCTGTGTTTTGGGCGGAGAGGAGCTTCACCCCCTTCAAGGAGGAGTCAGGCCCGCCGAACCAGGGGAAAACCAGACTCTTGGTGGGCTTGAAGAGCCTCACACCAAACTTCTTGAGGGTTGCATTTGAGACCTTTGGGATCTGAAAGAAAACATTCATAAATGTTATCATCCTGTGAGGAGAATCGTCCTGATATATTTCTTTGGAGTGTTTCTTTTTTTCTTTGCACTACACAAAAGTTGTCCTGAATTTAATATGTGTGTTGCAGAAAATAGTTTTTGATAATCACAACAATGCTCCCAGGCAAACCAAAAGATAAAATGCAAATATTATAATATAAAATATTTAACCATATGTCAGTATGTTTTATTCTATTGTTGTGTTTATACTATTTGGCATTTTTTCTTTAAATTCTTTCTTATCAGTACCTTGGCTTTTATTGTTTTATCTAGTATCTTATCTCTTTTTTTATTGTCATGTGTACTTATTATGTTGGGAGCACTGCATTTTATTCTGTGCAGAAATAAGTTTTGAAAGCTCCATATACACTACGTTTTATGTTCTTACTCACAATTTAAATGGTATGTTTACAAGTTACAGATACAAAATCCTTACTAAGTATGAGACTAAATCTACACATTAAAGGATGGACAACATGGACAATATATTCATTTAAATTTTGTGAATGGGGGCTGGTTTTCCCTTCATTGATAACTATAAGATTATCATGTTGAGCTGTTTATTGAATGATATAAAGTCTGCTCGCACTGAATTTATAATTTCAATCAACTTACTCTTAACAACTTACTAAGTTTTTTAGGGATTGTGATGTAGATGCGATGGTGGTGCTGTTACTTTTTTACTGTCCTGACTTATAAAGAAGAAAAATGTAATAAAACAATAAGTATCATACTTCTCAACAGTACCTGGAACATGGTTTTAATCAGCTGAGCCTCATCCTCTGGGACGTCAGTGAGGGGCACAGAACTGGACCAGATCCTCTGCACCTCCCTCAGCTCCCTCTCCCTCTCCTCCTGCTCCTCCACACTCTCTGGATATCCCAGCAGCACATGGGGGCTGAGGAAGTCCTGCTCCTCCTTCTGCATCACCTCCAGACAGTCCTGGAGATCCTCCCAGCTCCCTTCCACCAGTGTGTCTTTACACAGAAACTGGCCCGTGGTTTTGTCGATGAACAGGGAGAAACTGTCCTTCCTGGCAGACGACTCAACGAAGATGCTCGGGATGTGGAGGCAACTGTAGCCATCATGGAAGGGAATATCTTTGGAGCGTATGTACTGTTTGATATCGGTGACTGTGATGGGACATACAGGGAGCTCCACAGTGGATTTAGTATCCTTTTTATACGCCCTTGTCTCATTGTTTGCCAAGAAGTAGCCTGCACCAGGAAACCTTAGCACAGAGGGAGCAGCAGGAGGCCTGTGAATGAGCCTCTGAGTGACAAGTCTCAAACACAGGGATGAAATGTGTCTTTGGTGGAGAAAGTTAGGGTCTTCCACCTGCAAGAGACAGGTGGTGCCCCTCAGCAGCAACCTTCTCCACATTGGTTGCCTGGCTAGGACATTGAACCTGCAGCAGACATGAAAATATGAAGAAACATCAGCCTAACACTAGTAAAAGTTGCAAAGGTTGAACTAAATAGCCGGGGAAAGGACAGACAGTGATGCAGAAAACCATTATTTTTTTAAATTAAGCACACCCAGACGATTTGGGGAAAATTAGCACGGAGGCGTATGAAAGCTTACACTATAAATACATGAAGTTCAATTAAATAATAAACACGTACATTTCTACTTACTGCCTCTGTTATCTGCACTCATTTTCCTCCACGCTCCTCTAACCCGGGCTTTTCGGTGCGTATTCAAAACAAGTCCGTGTGAAACGTGCGGCGAAAGGCACCGCAATGCAAAAGTATTGTAGTTAAACACTTGAAATATTTCCTTGTACATTTTATAAAAAATTAAAGATTTAAAGAATATTAGAATATTGTCTTATCGAAGGGAAGAAGTCTCACAATTAAGTATTTTATTTTATTTAAGTTACATTTTTTTAACCGTGGTGTCTGTTACATGTTTCACACCGGAGTCTATTCTGGACGGACTGCGCTATACACATGCCCCTGAAGTCGTCCTCTATGAAAGTTATTGCTGTTTAGCGTCTTCAGCAGGTTGGTTTTTGTCGGCGGGTTGTAACAGTAGATGAGTTGATAGCTGATATTTAACCCCCGGTAGAAAGATGACGGCCAGAGGGACGCCGAGCCGCTTCCTGAAGAGTGTTCTCCAGAACGGGGTCGGTCGGTATGTCTGCCAGCTGAAACGGATTTCCATAATCTTCTCTAAAAAAGCACAGAGCTCGTTGGGAGTCAGGTAAAAAAACAAAATCATAAACCTAGTATTTAAAGTTGATTAAGGTTATATGTTTACTCTGTGAGCACTTTATTAGGAACACCATACCAACACTGGCTGAGTAGGGCCTCCTTTTGCTTTCAAAGCAGCCTTGGTTCTTCATGTCATGGATTTATACAAGATGTTGGAAACATTTCAGGTGGGATAGCTTTTGCTTTGTGTCATGGTGCACGGGACTAACGCTGGAGGTAGCCATTAGATTGGAAGGTGGTAAATTGTGGGCATAAATGGATGCACACGCTCAGTAACAATATCCAGATAGGCTGTGGTATCCAAACCATGATTTGTCAAGAGGTCAAAATAGTTTATCGTGCAACTTCTTTATTGTAAAAGCAGTCTGATCCACAATTAAAAAGAGACATCCATTGTCTGATAATAATTAAATGACAGTGAAGTAATTATCTGCAAATAATGATACTATTAAGAATAATCATAAGCCTGTCAGGGATGAAGGTCTCATGGTGTTCCTGCAGAATGTTATTGTTTATAACGGAAGCAACTCCTGTAATTTACCACAAGATAAAATATAATTTGGAACGACAGCTGTTATTATTTAACGTTCATCCTTTTCAAAATAAGACTTAAAGAACTTTGTTTAAATGGTTAAACATGATGTAACAGCAGGAGTTATACTCTATAGCTTTATTCAGAGAGGCTCATACAGGCAGGAATATTATTTAATTTTTAATTAGAATTTTTAATAAAGAGAGTAGATGTTTGAGGGAGATGTAGGGCAGAGGGTTGAGTGATGAAGGGTGGAGCGCAGGGAGAAGGATGGGGGATGCAGGAGATGGAGAAGAGAGGGGTAGGGGAGGGAAGGAAGAAGGGTGGGGGGGAGAGAGAGAAATAATGGGGCTCTTTCTTTTTCTCCTTCCTCTCGTTTTCTTTTCTCACTTCCTTCTCCTCCTTCCTTTTATCCTTCTTCTCCTCTTTTTGTCTTTTTTTTCTGCCTCCCTTTCCTCCTAATATTTCTATTATGTCTACTCCTCTTTGGTCTTTTTCCAAAACCAGAAACATCTCGGTCTCCTCTGCTTTCTCCCCTCCTCCTTCAGGACTTGGGTCTCTGCCTAGAGTTCTTGCTTCTGCACCTCCAGTCCTTGTTTCTGTGCCTTGAGTTCTTTCTCCTCCTCCTCCTACGGGACTTGTTTCAATCTCTGCAGCTATTTATTCTCCTCCTCTGTCCTTTGTACCATCTGAATCCAGAAAGCTGTTCTCCGGGCAAGCTCCTCTTTGAGCTTCTTGATGGTCTCCTCCTGAAAGATTAGATTTCTTTCACTCTTTCTGAGCCTCCAGGTTGAGATTGATTTCCTCCTGCATGAGTGGCTGGATTTGAACATCGAAACAACTGTTTTAGAAAATATCTGAGTTTTAGTGAAGTATAGAAAATAACTACAAGCCCCAGGGTGCATTTCAGCAAGAAAGATTCAATCACCAAACAGAAAAAAATATCCATCCATTATTCCAGCTGTTGACACGTTATTCCAAGGTGGTTAGCACTGGTGCTAACCTTGAAGTCCCAGCAGATAAATAGCCTGAAGTGAAGCCATGCTTCAAACTGTTTTTTAATATGTCTGTGGTTCATTTCACCAAGTGACAGATATCGTCGCAGTCACAAATTCACCACATCTCTGTCTCGAGTCGAGGCTGAAGTGAACGTTTTTTGCCACTTGGCTGCGAATAATTACAGTTTAAACATAATTCAACTGTAACTGTAAATATAAACGTGTGTTACTTGTACTGCTAATGGAGGCTTAAAACTAAGACTACACTAAAACTGATTTCATAATCTGCAGCTAATTCACTTTCGGATTCTGGGTCAATTTTGGATGAATTCCGCATGGGTATTTTGACCCTTCTGCCCAAATGATGGGCAAAACAAGACTTCTCTGCAATGAATCTGAAATAGTTACAGCTGAAGGTCAGAACATAAACCTGCATGATTGAGTTTGGTTTCATATGAAACTGGACTGTCTCACCTTCCTAGCCAAACAAGTCACAACATGAGCAACACACCTGCTAAAGCCCAGAGGTAAATCAAAAATCAAACTTAGTGTATTACAGCCACGCTGATAAAAATTCTAGATATCTGTTTGTGCTTCTTCATCCAAAACAGATGTTTATATGTGTATGGTCAAAAATGATTGAAATCAGTAATTCAGTTTTATTTTTGGTGAGCTGCTACGGTAACGCTCTGTGTTCAGCGTGCAGAGCAGTAAAGATGATGCCGAGCGACTGGTACAGCGTTTTGCTGTGAAATGGATTTTAAATATCGTCACCTTCCTAAAATAATGGCCTAAGTCATGTTTTGACAAAAATGTTTTTTTTGCCTAAATCACCCCCTCATGATGCTGGCCACCTCTGGTAAAATCGCCTGAATCCTCAGTTGAGGGGAACATGCAATTCTACCCCCGGTTGTATAATGGCCTATGTCAAAAGTGTGACTCTTTTGTTGAGTTTTTTGTGTTTCCTGAAAAACCTGAAAAAATGACTTAGGCCATTATTTTAAGAGGGTGTCGATATAAAGAAACAGAAAACGGTAACAAGTAAAGTACCTCAAAACTTTACTCATGATAAAGTATATTGCTTGAATGAATGTGAATAATGAAAAAAAAAAAAGTGCAGCATCAAATATTCTTGGTTACCATCACTAACAGCATCAAATTTTCTTCTTCTTCCTCTTGTTTCTCAGGGATTTTATTGAAGAGGGCGTTGTGGATTATGCCAAGGAAAACCCTGGTACTGTGGTGTACGTGTCTCCTCAGGCCTGCAGGATACCCAAAATAGTTGCAGAGTACTGTAAGTGCTCATTACTTTGTGTCTTGATTATTCATTATAATTATTTAATTTGCTAATTTCCTAATTATTTCCCGGGAAGCTTCCTGGAAGTCATCACAGTTGAGGTAGTTGTGTTGAGTTTAAAAACAGTTGATGAATTTCATTGAACATATTGTTAAATTCTTATAGATTTGAAATCCAGGCAGAGATCCTTTTAAACCAAAGTAAACATTTATCTATTATTTGAAGCTTTATCCTTCATATATGCTGAATTGCGTGTTGCCTGTAAACATATATTACATTTTTATTACATGTTCAGTTGACCTGCTGTGACCTGACCAATAGACTGAATAGTCTGTTTTCCTTATAATTGGCACCATTTACATGGTAGTAACACAGGAATTTATTGTCACCTCGGTTCTTTTTAACTGTAAAATAAAGTGATACTATATTATTACTCATTACATTATTTTCCTGTGTTATTGTGTGTTTTTTATCGTCTTGTTTTTTTCTAGTTGAAATTTTATGCAGACTTCTGAATCACATTGTTCTATTAAAAATATACTTTGGCCAAAATATCAAAATCCAAGGCATGTCTTACAGTTGAAAGGTCGAATTCAGGGTCATAATCAGCCTTTATATTGAAGTTAGGCTCTGTGGTTTTTGAATAGATGTATAAGACGTATGAAGAGTGAGCTACAGCAAAGTACTAGTGTTACTACTACTAGATACTGCAGGGGGCAGTATAAGACAAGCTTTGTTAGAGACCTCCACCTTCAGTTAAGTCAAATGCCACTGGGGTTTTCATTAGACTTAGTGAAGTAGTTTCACTCTGAGTCTTATGTTCTTGTTGACAATTCAACATTTCACAATAAGCAGGTCTGTTAATAACAAAAGTACGCTTAGTTGATTTCCTCTTTCTCCGTCCCGGCAGTGAACGGCAACGTGAGGGAAGAAATCGTCACAAGCAAAACGTCTCCGCAGATTTCCGAGCTTTTGACCAAACTGACCAATCAGTCCGGCCTGGAGATCATCCGCATCCGCAAACCCTTCCACACAGACAACCCCAGCATCCAGGGCCAGTGGCACCCGTTCACCAACCGACCTCCATCTGTCGGCCCCATCAGACCGCAGAAACAGGACGCTGAATAAGGACTAAAGTTAGAGTCACACTGTTTCCATCACTTAATCTTGAGAGATTTGTCCTTTTCTTTTTGAGCTGTTCTGGTTGTAGTTCTCATATTTGCAGCAGTTCGTTGAGTGTTCCTGCAGAAGACTACGGACTACTGACTGAATATGCTCTTCTGTCTGCTGGTGGCAGTAAAGCTGCTTGAGCCGTGCAGTCCCAGCTCTGGACGCCACACTTGAATAGACCTCAGATGAATCCACCAGAGGCTTGTCAGCTGACGTTATTTAAAAAAAAGCAGGTAACTGTTTTTAAGGTTATTTGAAGATTCATGTAATAAGTGCAGTGCTCAAGAGCAAAGGGAACTTTGTATGAAATAAAGAAAAAAGAAATTGTGTGTTGGTGTTTAAATTTAGATTTTCATTTGGCTTGTGTTTGAACAGCTTGTCAGAAAAAGCTTGACAGACCAAAACTGACTCCAGTGGTGCTGTCTGCATCCTTAATTTTAACTGATTTAACTGCAGTTAAAATACTTAACAGACAAGACACTGATGTACACCTTTTTTTTTTTGTTTTATTTGTATGACACAGGGAATGCACGTGTTTTTACAGTGTAATACTGATATGATTTGAAGGTTTCCTTGCTGCACAACCTTTAAATGATCCAGAGCTTAAATGAACATGACAGATAGTTGTGTGATTGCTTGAGGGACAACTCTTAACCTTCAGCACAGAGCTGTCGTCTGTATCGACTGAAAGGAACACAAAACTAACACTCGATTCAACGCGGTGGATGTTGGCAAAACTTGCTTTCTTTGCAGTTCACACAGTTCATCATTTTTTTTGACTGCAAAAAGCATGCCCTGCTTTCCCTGCACAGATAACCCCAGTGTTCTTTCACAAAAAAATACAGACATATGCAAGCAAATGCTAGTCGTCAGATGAATACAAATAAGAAGAATTGCATGGAGCGAATGGAAAAGACGCCCCAGGACAGATTGCCGGTTTCTGTTGATTGATGGATACGAGACTGTTGGCATATATAACTCTGCCTGCAGGAGATGGTTTGGCTATTTGGGAAAATTTATGTAGAATAAGAGCGTGAGAAAACTGCAGAGGGTGGTGGTGATGAGTGAGAGACACAGCAGTCGAGCTCTGCAGCTGGATACTGCTGATGATTTCACTCATTTTCTACCAAGTATCTGCACTTGAGTTGCATTTTTGATAAGAGTATGGATGCCCCTTCCCTTTAAATTATCCTCCCACATACAGACATTGGTGGAAGGAGTCAGATCTTTTAAAAGTATTTGATACCGTAACAAGGGAAATACTCAATTACAAGTAAATGTCCAACTTTTAAAGGTCTCATATTTTACACTTCCTGGTGTTTTAAGTTTTGATACCCATAAGAATATATATCTGTGGTTTTAAGGACCAAAAACCATCTCAATGTAGTTTAACATCTCTCTCAGGCTTCTCTGGGGCTCTAGCAACAACACATCGGTCAGCCAATCAGAAGAGAGGAGGCTCTGAGCCTCTCCTCTTATTGGCTGACTGCTTCCTGAGTGGTCAAATAAAAACAGCAGATTTCAGGTAAAAACCAAAAGAAATCAAATCCAAGGTCTAAGGTTGGGTGAAGGGTCCAGGTGGGCGGGGCGTGGGGCAAAGCTGAACGTGGTAAATGTTTTGTTGTAACATCACAAAGTTACAGAAGTCCTGACAGCTCATTTTAAGGTTCAATTTCTGAATACAGGCTGTGTGCATTTCTCTGTGGACTGAGCGCTTTGATACTTTCACAGTATTAATATAGAACCTAGACCTGATCCATAATCAAAAAACACATGGACATTTACCTTTAGATGGGACCTTTAAAATCTCATAAGTAAAATTACAGTAGAATTAGCAGAAGAATGCACTTTAAGTATCAAAAGTAAAAATACTGATTATGCAAAAAGTGTTAAATTTATCATGTATATTGTAGAAACTTTATGACCAATTCATCACCATCTAAGCAGCAGGTGAACATTGAAGGTATAGCTCATTTTTCACAGCTGTATATGCTGCTGTTCTTGTAGTTTAATCTATAACAATGTATAGTTTTATTTTATTTAATATATAAAATCTTAATTTGAAAAGTAATTAGTAACTATGAGTGTGAGTACTTGAGTAAATGTACTTCTTACTTTCCACCACTGCATATAGACTGCAGTTACTGTTACTGTCACTGCTCAGCCAATAAAAGTGGCTAAGGTTTTAATAAAAGACATGGAATTAAAAGCATTAAATGGCTAATGATGCTCACTTCCTGCATTTTCATTTATCTATGGCACCAGTTACATTTATCAGAGCCACTGTGCTCCCATCACACCCGCGCTCCCCAATGGGAACTGGCACAGCTTGACCCACGCTAGGACTTTAAAAGGCTCTAAATAAAGATGCTGTTGCTAAGTTACTAGCCTTGAACGCTGCTCTGAAAATGGTCATTTTATCCCCACCTTATGTTATACCTCTGCTCTGTAATATATGTATGTAAATGAGGATCATGTGGGCTGCGTTCCCAGCGGAGGACAGTGGCCTTGCTGCTCGCCACAAGCTAAAAATGACCGAGTATCTTGAGAAGAGGAACGAGTGTGAACATGTTTTTGCATGTAATTTCCTGACTTCCCCTCAGGGCTGTTGATGATGAACATATTTTCCCCCAGGCTGAACATAATGCAAAGTGTTTCTTTTGTTTTATCTTCACAAGAGCAAGTGAAAATTTTATGAATTCAAATAAATAAGACATGAGACTCAACATTAAAAAAAAAAAAAAAGTCTTTCTGTCAACAGCTCAAGTGATTAAACTATCTTACAAGAAGCAGCGATGTCGTTTCAGCCAAGACCACATGGGTAAGTTTGTTATCTACATCTGAAAATCATACAGAACCAACTTGATGGAAAGTGTCACAGTTTACAGGAGTATACTACAAAGTATTTACGTAAGAACAGTGCAAATTGTGGACTCTTTACACCAGTTTCTTTGGCCAACACTTAGAGAAATGATCTACGTCTACATAAAATATCCTGTCGTTGCATATTGAATCAGCAGGATGTATATTCGCAAAAACAAGTGCTTCACTGTGTGTTTGTGTACAGAAACAATGTGAATGTGAAACTGGTAGCCAACACGTTAGCTATTTTTACATAAAGTCCATAGCACAGAAAGCAGTGCGGAGCCATTGGCTATTGTAAACAGATTGTCTTTGAGTGAGAAAGAAGCAGCAGCAGCAGCAATGGTCGCAGATTCAGATGAAGCTTCCAACATGTTAAAGATTGTCCACAATTCGAGGATGAGTTAACATGATTATGGGAGCTTTTGTATAATACATGGTTAAGTACAGCAACATGTTGAACTCAGTAGAAACTTTTACAAAATTAAAATGTAACCCAACAAAAACATTTCAAATAAATCATACCTATGAATTAGCATGGACCAGAAAATCTCATCAATCCTGATCAGACTTTCTGAGCCCTGTGGGTACAATAAAATTTAGTTTCACGGAGTCATGTTTAATCTGTCTGATGCGTATGGGGAAGTTGTACAAGGAAAAATATCTCATAAATCATAACTTCAGCAAAAAATGTGAGATGAACATTTATTTAATCTCTGATGTTAAACTAATGCGTTCTCCGGTCCCTGCTTTCACCAACACAGACTCAAGCTCTTTGAAAAACTGCCTCTAATTGATTAGGGGCCATCATGGCCATTTGTAAACTCAGCAGGGTCCTTGAGAGAGAGTGTGAATGTGAGCAGAGAGAGTAACAGATGATGCTGTCATGCAGGGGTGATGAGACGGGGAAAGAAAAGAGATGGCAGAGTGGGACAGAGAGGGGAGCAATGAAGATGAGGATAAAGACAACTGAAAAAAAGCTAAAGAGGCAGACAAAAAAAGAAAGCTAAAAAGCTGCCAACATGTTCGTCTGTTCTCTGCATGGATATCCGGGGCATGTAGGTCAGGTGAAACGACCAGGAAAGGTCAGGGGAACAACCACTCAGAACACTTTTTCATATCCAGATAAGTGCGAAAAGGTGTCCAGTATATATAGTATTGGTTTAGTGGAGTCTGCAATATATAAAAGCAGGTCGTCTGCATATAGTCACACTTTCTGTTAAGTTCCTGCCATTCTTTTTATTCACACATGGAGACAAACAGCAGCAGCGAAAGTGGACAGCCCTGCTTCAACCCACAGCCAAGAGGAAAATATGTAGAATAACTTTTGGAGTGCAGGCAAAAATACAATGAGGAATATAGAAACGTTAGCTAAGTCAAAAAATATTTTCCAATGCAAAATTTGCCTCAAAACACGTAAGCCCACTCCATCTAATCAAAAGCTTTTTCTGCATCCGTGCTATTTCTCGTAGTAAAAAACAAATGTCTACTTGTAATAAAATATGTTGAAATAATACATGGTCGAACAAATTCTAAGGGAATAATTACGCAAACAACTTATAGTCAGTGTTCATGAAAGAGGCCAGCCTTTACCTGCTAAATCAGATATATCCCCTGTTTGTATAAAAGTGATACTGATGCTTGGCATAACAATAAAGGGAGATGTTCAGTTTGAAAAGAATCAGTAAACATAATCAGCAGAAGTGGGGTTAAAGTTTAAAAAAAAAAAAAACGGAAATGTGCATTCAAAAGAGGATAAAGGTGCATACTTCTGAACAGTCTCTCCTTGACGATATTCATGTTCCTGCTCTCAGCTGAACACACAAAAAGGGATAATATTTGATGTGCAAAGATTGGAAAAAAGAGTTTCATACACAAGCACGCAGCCAGGTATGTACTTTGTTGGAAGCACATAGAGTGCACTATATTCTCTCTCAAACAAGGTTCATAATAAAGTGGCTTTCAAGGAAAACAAGAAGATGACTTAAAACCTTCGAGTGCAAAACAGCTCCTGTCTCATTCCATCATCATCTCTTTCCTGCGTGGCTAACCAGGACATGGAGGTCAAATGTTTCATGCCTGCCTCTACCTGCAAAGATGGCGGACAAAGATGCCCCCGTCCTCTCTCTTTTTTTGGAGACGAGCCAAACGCTGCTGTTGCTGTCAGCGACGCTCTGACAGATGCACACTGCGAGTCACCAGAGACGGCCTGCCGCCGAGCCACTGCCACAAGAGCTGATTCAACACTTTGCCGGAAAGACAGATCTTTATTTACCACTGGCCGTGACACGTTTACAAACTACTCCGAGATTCATTTCAGTCACTTCTCTCCAACTTATACAAGCACTATTTAATCATAACGCTGTTCACCTTGCCAAAGGAATACTGTAAGCTCTGCAGTTTGTGTTGTTTTGGCATTGCTCTGGTGTCAGGTAAACACAGGGGATGCTTTTTGTGTCGCATGTGTGAAGGTCCTCTCCAGTCTGATTTGGAAACATGCCACTGGCAGCCTTTTCACAGCAGAGGACAAACACAAATCTGTCTGTCATTTATTATTGCAGACCAGATGAAAAGCATTTTTTTTCTCTTTGTAACATCATTTTTTTTTAAGAATTCAGTGCTTGGATTCCATCGTCTTGAGAAGGCAAATATCTTCAAGGTGTAAGGAATAATAATCCAAAAATTGCGCCTCAGTCTGACAGTATATAGGTGTATAAATATGGTAAGGATTTTCTTTACAGCTTGTTCTTAGTGTGTTGTGTTTTCTTCTCAGCCTCCTGAGCCCTGAAGTCAATCTGTGGTCTTCAGTGAATTCAATCAACCTAACCACGAAATGACTGCTCCTGTAATAGACCACTGAAGCTGCCGCTCACACAGCTCTGGCTCTTTCTCACACACACACACAGATGCAGAAACAGAAACAGAAAGACAGAAAGACACTAATAATAAAAAATCCAAATTGTCCAAGAGTCCGCTACAGGTGTTTCCATTAGGACTGGCACAACACAAAGCTACTAACAGCTGCAACAGTGATGTCGTTATTGCTATTTACATGAGAACAAATAAAAATGAGGAAAGATTGGTTGAAAAATAAACGGAAATGTATGATTTGTCTTCACACCTGTGCTGTCGTGCACAGTAACAGAACTGGCTTCTAAAAGTGACACTCCACATAAAATCTTATATTTCATGCATCAAACAGAGAGAGGAAGCTTGTAATCGATTAGTCTATTGATCGACTAATTAAAGCAAAAATCAGCTTCTCAAACGTGAGGATTTGCCTATTTTTCATTGGTCAGACAAAAGAAGTCATTTGATAAGACGGGACATCAGATTGGACAAAGAGGTTTTCTGCTACTTTTTGAAACTAAATGATTAAGCAAATCAAAAAAAAAAAAAAAAAAGACTTAATCGATCATGAAGGCAGTCGTAAAGTTCAGCCTTAAAACAGACTCCAACTTTTCCAGTTTTCGGTGTAGAAAAAACAGTGGATCAAAACACGATGAGCTACTCCTGCAGCAGAATCCGCTTCTCTGCGTGTCTGTGCATGTGCTCAGTATCTGGCAAACACAATTGTTTTGTGCAAATATGGGTAAATGCACTTGCTCTTAAAAGCTTGCTTAATAAAAAAGATACTGTTGTGGTAAGTCTTTCGGTAATGTAAGAAGAGACTGTCGGGTCAGCACGGCTGTCAGGATGGGGGGGGCGGGTATATACCTCCTTGTTAACCATTAATGTAACACAAGTCAGATGGGACGGCAGGACAACTGTTTGACTTGTTGTTTTGGACTGTGCAACATTTAGACTGCCATCCATCCTTTTTGCTAAGACCCAGCAGCCAAATCAAACCTACGACCATCAGACTAGAAGGACTATGGGTGAGTCAAACCTCTTCTCCCCCCCGGAACCACAACAAACCTGATGGACAAGCAGGAACTTCCTCATGTCAAACACACAGGGCATGGAGGGTATGCCATGTTTTCAATGCTTAGTGATAGATTTTGGGTGGAGTATCACTTTAAGCTCCATAGAGTGCTAATATTACATGGCATTAAAAACTTCCTTAACACTTCCACGGTCTAAAAAATACATGATCACCTCCTGGCCATTTTTTTCTTTTTTTTAGTTCCGTTTTGCACCTTTGCCTTTTGTGTCATGTGACTACCATCTTTAACAAGCCTCCGGAGAGTCCACATGGTAATTTCTTACGCACTGGTGCAGTTTTTGGCCAAATTTTTCACAGCTTCGCTCTCTGAATATCAATCTGTGGTTAGTGTTGTCCATTGTTGAAGTGAAATCATGGGCCATTCAGTCACGGGAGACACGGGAGGCTGCACATTTCAGATCAGGTTAGGACACAACCTGCAGGTACTCTGACACTGGGTATACACAGCAGCGTTTGATACAGTCAGTTCTCCCCACAACCTACGGGTCACAGTTGGGGTAAAAATAAATAACTGTGGGACAAAGACTGAGAGGGGCGTCCTAGATGGAGCTCTCATCTGGCTGCAGGTCAAGCTGTGTGTGTTTCCTCTTCTCCAGGATCCTGTTGAGCTCCTCTGTGAAGGAGTGGTAGAGCGGCGACATGCCCTCGGGGTCGGCCTGCCTCAGCAGCACGTAGCTGTTCCCGTTCATCTTCCTCAGCACGCTGGGCAGAGTGGCCGACAGCCCGTTGGCATAGTCCATGTTGGGGAGCGGAGGTGGCATAGGGAGAGGAGGGGCTGGGGGAGGCGTTTTTGCCGGAGACATCTGGCACTCGCCTGGAACTATCTGGAGGAAACCATCGCCCATGTCCCCGAAGGTTGGCACCGAGACGGACCGACGACCTTGGCGGCCGTTGCAGTGGCTGGAGATGGTTTTGAGTTCAAGATGCGAGCTTCTTTTTCTCTCAGAGGCCCCCAGGACCTGCAGCCCTTGCTGAGAGAACTTTCGGTCCCGAGTGGCCCGTCTGGTGCAGAAGCTCACGTAAAGCAGCACCACAGTCAACACCAAGCAGAGCCCTCCGAGAACCGCCACCAGAGAGATGTACACAGCCTCCATGTGTCTGTAGGTCTGGTACTCCGGTCCTGGAGGCAGCGGGGCGGGAGGTGAGGGCAGAGGCTGCTCAGTGGGGCTGCTGGTGGAGAAAACAGTCGGGCTGGAGACTGTGGTGGGGTTAGTCGTGGCCGTGGGCTCCACGGGGAAGTACGGGTCGGTGTGCACCCTGACTGTGTAAAGATAAACCAGCACGGAGACTGAGTTCTCGACAGCGAAGCAGCGATAAGAGCCGCTCTGTTGGGCACGAGCTCCGATTATGAGGAGGCCATCTGTGCCGATGCGGTAACCAGAATTCAGGTCGTATCCCTGGAGTTCTTTGCCGTTCAAAGTCCAGCGTGGAGTTGCCAGGTTGGAACGTAGCTCACACTGTAGTAGCACGTCATCACCCGACATCACAGAACGCCTCCGGTGGACAACTGAGCAACAGGAACAGAGAACAAGAGACATGAGACGGAGCTAAAAAGAGATGAAACCAGTGAGATAAACTACAGCACAGAGAGACAGCATGACAAAAATGCAGCAGGACAGAGAGACGGATATGGAAAGAGATGTCAGGTCGCCAAGGTTACGATTTCAAAGTGCAGGTGAGCAACCTTTCAACATCACTTTCTATTACATTTCATAAGCCTCTTTAAATGTAGGGAGCCCTGCAATGCAGCCAGCATGACCGCCTGACCTCCAGCAAGAGAGGAACTGATTAAAATGTGTACGCTGGGACCTGGGGGGGGGGATGGGTAAGGAACACACACCTAATGAAATCCTTTAATAGCTGCTAAGTGCTTGAGTTTTCAGGCAGAGTAAAGAAGGGTTGGATTTTTTTCCATGTGTGTGTGGGTGTGTGTGTGTGAGAGAGAGAGAGAGAGTCAGGCAAACTAATGAAGGGGACTGAAAGGGAGGTGAAATGAAGTGCTAAACTTTCTCAACATTAAAATGGATGTACAGTGTGTGCATGTGTGTGTGTTCTAACATACCATTTCCTGAATTCTCCCTGCAGCCTCTGACCCCTCTCAGGATGTCCTGGGTGAGGTTTGACCTGAAAAAAGGTCATTTCAAATGAGTTACATTTTTGAAAAATGAGTATTTAACCTTTATTTAACATCTGAAACTACAAATCTCTGTCCAAGTCAAGTCGTGGCCATGATAGGCAGGAATAACACTGAGTAACAGACAAACAACATGAGACAGATCAAACAAAATATGCCACAAAACCAGAATTAAACAGGAAGGCGATTATAAAAATAATTTGTACAATCAAGAATTCATCCTGAAAACCGTCTTCACGGCAACTCAAGAGCTGTAACTTAATGCAGACACATCAAGACTGAACAATACTCCAAAGCACCTGCAGTCACAAGAGAGAAGTTTCTGCAGCAATAATTTGAATTCACAAAGAGACGCCAAATTTTGCAGTTTTTAAACCCTCCCTGCAGAAGGTTCCAGGCGGAGGGAACAGCAGACCTAAATGCTTTTCTATGCAGTTCAGCGCAGAACAGCAGTAATAAAACTCCTGCTACTCTCTATTCATATCTCTGCTCTCTAACACCAGACAGCAGACCGCTCACTTCCCTTTATAGAAAGTTCAGGATAACAAAAACAATCTAATTGCTTTAGAAATGAAGTGGATATTGTCCGTTATAAACCGGGGGACCAGGGAAGATCTCCCATTAATGTTGCCGCTGCCCTCAGAAACTCCAAAACAAATCCACAGGAGAGGCTGATGTGTCTGCTGCCGTAATGTAGATTAAGATGTCTGCTACTCACTCATGCAGAGTGAATGAAGAGAGGCACAAACAGCCTTCAGTGCCAGAGTGAGCTAAAGTATGCCTGCATGTGTGTGTGTGTGTGTGTGTGTGTGTGTGTGTGTGTGTGTGTGTGTGTGTGTGTGTGTGTGTGTGTGTGTGTGTGTGTGTGTGTGTGTGTGGTTGTTTGTTTGGGAGGGCTTGAAGCATGAACTGGTTCATGTATGGATGCCATTCCAGCTGAATCCCACCACTTCCAGTTTTCTTAGAGCCACTGGTCAAACTAATCCACAGCACAACGAATTTTACAAGATGCAAGATTAAGAATTAAAATTTAATGAAGTTTTAATAAAAGTTTTTTTTCCCCATTGGATTTTATTTACAGGATTCACATAATATTTTATTATGTAATGGTGGAGTGTAACATAATTCGAAGTTCGTCGGCTTTACTTTACTTTTTCCATTTCATGCCGAGTTAGTGTACATTTGTGCTCAGCTAAAGTTGTGAGGGAAATAACGGGAGTTTTTATTTACTTTAAAATTAAGCTTTAACATAGAAAATATATAATAGGCTTAAAAATATACTCACCTAAAATAGTAAAATGCTACTTACATTTTAATGCATAAGAAATAATAATCTATTCATATTGTATATACTAGCATAACAAACACAGGTATTTGTCTACATTGAGAACTTTTACTTTTGACACTTTAACTTCACTCTGCAGATAATACTAACACACTCTTTAGATCCTTGTTACTTGTAACAGAGAAATGTTACAGTGTGGTACTGGTATTTTTACTTAATGAAGGGGATCTGAGGGTTTCCTCCTCAGAAAGAAATGAAAGAACGCTTTCTACAGGTCTGTAATTTCCTAATAATTTTCTTTAAATTCTCCTGTAAAGATCTGTGTAATTTGCTAATAGTTAAAGGGGAAACAGGAATTTATTTAAAAAGTCAAGAAAAGCTTGATTTAAAGCCAAACAAATATCAATTCATTATTCATTTAGACTTTAACCTTCATACAGAACAGAATTATTTGCTTGTCTGTACACAAATATCTTGTTTTTTTCATGTTCCGCTGACCCACTGTGCTCTGACTGTTACACTCTCCATTTAATTACACATGCAGTTAAATGAAATGAATTACTTGAAACTGTACCCATGAAACACTGCCTCTGTTTTCTCTAATTAGTGTGAAGCTACAAAGTTGTTTTCCAGCAAACTCCTTTCCCCCGACTATAGCTACACACATATATAAACATGTAATAAATGGTTTATTACACACTTTTATGCCGTTGTACACAGATAAGTGTTTATTAATGTATTTGTCAATAACTATAACTCCTACTGTGGGAACACGACTAGCGGCTGCTGCATAAACAGATAATGAATCAAATTATAATAAATCATAGTTGTAATAATGCAAAATATAATTAGTTGCTGACAAAAACGGCACATTAATCAACACTTTAAAGTCCTTATAGCTGCTCACAACTACATTACAGTGCATTCTAACCCATTTACTAAATACTGTATACTGTTCATGAATGCTAAATACAGGGACTTAAACTAAAGTGTTACCAAAAGAGGTCACTCAGTTTCACTTTCTCTTCTAAATGCTGATTTCAGGTGTTTTCAAATGTGAATGTTTTTTGAGGTAATAATTGAAAATTTAAACTTTCCCTTCTACAGAAGAAGCTCCTGCTGAGGCGAACAGAGCTGATGAGAAAAATTGAGGTCGACTACATTGTCTTAGACCTGCTTTCATAAAAATTCTGTTGGAAGGGAAAGTAAGCTGTATAAATAATTCATTAGACTCCAGGATTGCTGTTGGGCCCAGAAGGAAGAAGTAAACATCAACTAAAAAGGTCGTGTAATGCAAAAAAAATGAGCTCTGTGTCAAGATTATTAATTTCTGCTTGGAGCTTTATTACTTGATTCAAGAGGGTCTAACAGTAATCATTATACCTAATTATCACGCCATCGCGTAGTCTGAACAATTCACTGTTATTTGACTGTCATATTAACTACATGCTCTTAGAAAATTTAGATTCTCATGTCAAATGTCACTATATCATGTTTTTACTTGGAAAAAAAAAAGCTTAATTTTTCCATTCAATTTAGAGAACCACTCTTATTTTGAAAATTTCTCAGACTTTCATTCAAATGCATACATCGGCAGATAGAAAACACGAAAAGCTGTTTCAGGAGGGAATGAAGGAGGGGAATGAGCAGAATAGACAGATGCGACTGCAGAGAGGGTTTAAGGGGATGTAGACTCCGGATCCATGATGGAGCAATTTGTATCTTTCTGGTTTTCTGTCAAGTCTCGAGTCTAATATACACATGTAACCACTCGAGGCTGTCTGTGTGTTTGCCTCCTCACTGGGAAAATGTGCCCTTGAGTCTACACGCATCAACGTCTCTGTTTGTGTGTGTTTCCCTCACCTCTGTGCACGTGAGGATATTTCCACACACACCCTCCCGTCCCAGCCACAGAACGGATCTCTGGCGAACACGCAGTCGTAGCAGGAAGTGTATCTCTGACAGGCTGACATCGGTACCTGCACCACTCCAGAGTGGGAGCCAACATAGATGCTCCGCTGTGACACAAAAGATAAATGACTGGACGTTAGTCATTTTTCTACCTTTTCAGCTTTTAAGCCTAAATTTACAATAGGCAACATGAGTATTGGAGTGAATTGCAATATAAGCAGCATATTTGTTGAATAATCATCGATTATTGATGGATTTGGGAATTTCAGAAGAAATTTCCATTGTCTGCTCGCTGCATATTAGCTTTCCACCAAACACTTACTTTACACATGCAGTTTATAAAAATTTTGGCACTGAAATATTCTTAAATCCTAATTTACTGACTCCGACTGACTGAAAAGTCTCTGTCAACAGCGTGTTTACACTCCATTTCTATGAGGTAAATGTATTAACCAGAACATGATCTATCATCTTTTCATTTGCAACTCTTTAGCATAAAAAAGCCATTTACACACTCACAGCATGAATACGTACCAGAGCTGCGGATATGACCATACTCTCTATGGGCTGCGGTTTATCAAACAATTGCAGCTCCTCTATGATATGCATTTCTCCGTCAACGTCTACAGCTCTGTGCAACCACCCGTCATCTGTAGGAAAAGACACAACCTTGTCAAACAAGACACTAGAATAACCTGGAGAGGCAATAAATAGTACAAGATATAGTCAACATGAAAACACCAACAATGTGTTAGGCCATCACTCAAGACATCCTGACTTCCCTATCTTTAATCATAGTCTCAGCCCTAAGGCTGTTTATCTCTATCAAAGATGCAAACGGTCACAAATATATAGTTTAATTAAAGAAAAGACTCAGTAATTTCCTAAAACAGCTGGAGACTGTAGTTTTCAGCAAATATTTCTCAAACAGGAGCAAATGGTGATTTGTTTGGGACTATTTACAGTTGTGGATTAATATGCACTTAATGACCATTTCCAGCAGCAGGATGTGTATATGGAACTGGATTGAAATAAATTGTTAATGAAGTCACCCAGTACGAGAATGTGTTTTCAGCAATGCTAGCGGCAAAGACGGTTTGAAGACTAAAGGAAATATCTCACACAGCTAGTGGATGGTTTGCGATGCAGTTTTGTTCAGACACTCACATATTCACATAGACATTAGCAGGAAGCCACATACAGCCTACCAGAGCTGCTAGCATGGCTGTAGATTCAGTCCTGTCACACTACAATGCAGCAGCTCTGCGGCAATATCAGGCTGCTACAACACACACAATACTTGTGAGGCGAGTCAGTTTTAGTCTTTTCACTAGAGTCGTCGTGTGTTCAGTAGTAAAACTCACCAGTTCCCAAAAACAGAACAGTATAAATGTTTCCATCCAGCGCCGGCTCCTTGTGCACGGCTATCTTGACATAGTTGACACTCCTCTTGAACAAAAGAGGACGGACCCCTATTGGGTGCACCTGGCCGGCCATCAGTGGGTGCCTTCTGGCAAAAGTGAGGACATTGTCTGGGAGGTCTCGGGATGAGTTGATGCCCTGGGACCTGTGCAGATCTGTTATGCACTGTGAGATATGAGATAAAGCGAGGCAGAGAAATGATCAGTGCTCTTTTGTTTAAATGTTTGTATAAAAAGTGGTTTTAACTGATTGAACTTACAGATCCAGGTCTTGGCTCTGGCACCTTCCCTGTGTACTCCCTCCACTTTGAGTCCTGCACCTCCATGTACGGCCCCTCGAAAACCTTCTGTACATCTGAGAAGGCGTACTGGCAGATAGCAGAAGCTTTGATATTCTTCCTGAAAGACAATACCCCCCCACCCCCCCACCACCACCACCCCAGAGGACACACTCAGGATTAATGATTCAACGTTGAATAAACACTGAGAGGTTATTATCTGGGGAGCAGCTGCCACCCAGATCGAATTTCAAGCACATCACAGATCGTCAGTGGCCACTGACAGGTGAAAAGGTAACTAGGCTACCGAGAAGACTTCTCTATTCTCTGAAAACCGTGGGTGTTGAGGTTGTAAAGGTTTTTTTGGGGTTTTTTTTTTTACATTTGCATTTTAGCAATTTGTCTTGCGTGGACATGTGGGAGCGGTGTCACTGACAGGTGTGTAATTTTCCCTCTTTATCTCCAGTCGCTACTCCAGTCATCCACTCCAGAAGGAAATATTTGTTTTGCAGATTTTTCAACACCACACTCACAGCACTGAAATTCCCACTCCCCCGTGAGTCATAAATAAAACAGCCCCTTTTGTGGTTTTGGTGGCGTACCTGTGACAGAAAAGATTTGTTCAGCAACATAACAACAGCATGAGTTGTGGAGTTGGGAACCAGGTGACCCTTAATCTTCAGCCCTAAAGGTGAGATTAGTAATGGGGTGGGTTGTGTCTGCGTCACATTCTTGGATCCATTGTGTGCCCACCTCGGCCTTCAAAAGCAGTCAAGTGAGAAAAATGAGATCGAAGTGAAACCAGAATCTGTCTTCAAACCAGGTGAGCGGTATAGCTCCGGGGCTCTCGCACAGTTGAGTCTAATGCATAGTAATGACTACTACTCAGACAGGTGTATGTTTTTAAAAGGAAACCAGAGGAAGCTTCTGCAGTAGAACAAGAGGACAGACACACCGACAGAGGTTGAGCTCGAATATCCACAAAAGAGAAGCATGGAAGTGGGAAAAAAAAAAAAAAAGAAGGAAAAAGCAAGAGAGAAATAGACAGCGTTACTGTGCTGTTGCAATGCAATCCTCTCCATCAGAATCCAAACACCCTTGGGACGGTTTTATGCAGCATGACTCTGCATATCAGCATAAACACACACGCACATCGCTGCCAGATATTCCAGTCGTCCTCTGACACTGTCACACCAGCTCTGACTGCAGCTCGGCTCGCTCTGTTCTGATAACAACTCACCTAGGGTTTGGAATAACGAGTTTTCCTGTTATCCGTTAATCTTTTTATTATAACTACAATTAATCATTTATTCTAGAAAATAGGAAAAAAATGTGCATAACAAGGTTTCAGAGCCCAAGGTGACATTATTTTGTCTGAACAATAGGCCGACCCCCCCCCCCAATTTTTCAATTTAAGTTAAGTTCATTTTTACTGCCAGTACAACAACCTGTTGTTAGGCATTTGTCCTAGTGTGTTCATAGGACAGACATAACAACACTCAGCACAACACACCAATGATGAAACCATAAACACAAGAACAATTTAAAGCACCAGAGATGTGACCTAAAAACTATACACCTTGAGGGCAGGAGCTTAAATAACTTAAATATGCAAACCATATAATTACAATGTCAAGCAACTAAAACCAAAATGTACCTTAAAGTGCCAGAGGTTTTTTTCGTGAAGTTGAACTTTTTGAATAGAAGTTTGTGATTGGAGAGAGTGGCCAAGAACTTTAGATGCAATTTGGTTTTTTTTTTTGGCCATTTTATGCCTTTAATAGATAGAACCAGTAGAGACAGACAGGAAATTCAGCAGAGAGTAAGGGGATGACATGCAGTAAATGGTCTGGCTGGCTGGGAGTCGAAGTGGGGACTCAGGGCATTAGAGCCCATGTGGTATGTGCCCTAACCGTTCAGCTATCAGGCCGTCCCTTAGATGCAATCTTACAATGACATAAAACAGAGAAAAGCATGTAACCCCACAGTGGAGAAGCTGAAATCAAAAAACGTTTTGTTGTTTAGTAATTTTCTGTTGATTGACTAATTAATTAATTGGACAATCATTACAGCACAACTCAATTCTTTTATCCAACCTCTACATAAACCTGGCCTCTATTTATCTTAAAATGATATAACCACATTGTCATGTTATTATGCATCACAGGACTCTCTAAAAGGAGGGGTTAAAACCACAAACAACTTTTGTTTCTTTTTCAATTCAGTTAAGGGAAATGTTTATCCTTCTACCATGTGCACAAAAGCTCACACCAGTGCTTGACCTCACTAATGATCTTGTGGCTTGCTGTGCTTGTAGTTTATTCTTTCAGGTTGTGTATTTTTTTTTTTTTTTTTTTGCTCACAAAGTAATCGCTGTTTAACTTTAAGGTTTCAATTCCTTACACCAAATGCTGTAGTGGATAACTAAACAAAACACTCTTCATTTTTTCTACAAAGACAGATGATATAAATGAGAAATGAGAGATCGCATTGAGTTACTGAAGCTGGCGGAACAGAGGCTCGCAAAGACGTGACTTTAACATAGTCTCTTACCATTCCAGGCCGAAGATGCCGTAGAAAACGCTGCTTTGAGCGTCCCGACCCTGCAGGACAAACACACTGCGCAGGATATTGAGGTGCAGCTCATACTCTGGGACTGAACACACCATCCTGGCCTTGAGAAAGGAGGTCCACTTCCTCTGCAGGGTCCTCTGGCCACCCCAGTCCGTCTGCAGACACAGGAAGACAGCGGATGAATGACTGGATGGATGGATGGATGGATGGATGGATGGATGGATGGATTTTCCAATCACATAAATCCACCCACTCTCATATATCATATACACATCAATGCCAAGTAATCTGAGACTGCATTACAGTAACACACATAAAGATATAACCAAAAATATAGGAATGAAATCATAATGTACACATAATTATACACATACATAAAAACAGACGAGGCAGAGAGTCTTATGAAAGTGGAGCTGAAATGTTAGAGTATGCCTGCTTTAGCAGATTTGCTCTAATTGCGTTTCAGTAACACTGGGAGGCGAGGCTGCGAGAAATCTCTCCCTAAAAGAGTAATTTAGCACACCTCATTTAAAAGAGAGGGGGAGAAAAAAGCGGTGGAGACGACCTCCTCTTCTCTTATTTTGTTTATCTGAATTATAGTGCTTCATCTTTCTTCATTTATGTCTTTCGCAGAGATCCGTCGCTCTGCCTGCCTCCGCCTCCCACACAAAAAGGCAAAGCAGCTTAAGTCAACATAAGTATCTAAAACACAAAAGCCTGCATTAGGAACACTTCCATCAATAATACCAACTCTGTTATTTGGTATAAGAGAAACACAAAGGGAGGGGAAGGACTGCAGACAAATGCATCCACTATTGGGGTTCGTTCTTCTCTGCAGAATGAAGTCTCTAGAGAGCTGCCGTTGGCAGGGATGTTAGTGAAGCAGTGGCAAGATGGATGCTATTGAGAAAACAACATAAAAGGTTCTTATAGAGATGGATGCAAGGTTATTATTGTGGAAAGAGCTAAAGGGAGGCACTGACAGATTACAATCTACGTCAGTCAAACCAGCGTCTGGGTCATCGGGCTGTCATGACGTAAATCCAAAGGAGTCGAGAATCAAATCATAGCACTGTAAAGATATGCCTGTAGGGACATCAACCCTGGAGGAGACGATGGAGACTGTGATGCTGTTTGAGCAGGAAGTGAGGTTGATTTTCTGAAGTTATAACAGAGAAAAAAAGACAATCTTCTTTCTTTCTTTCATTCTTTCTTTCTTTCCTTGGGATATATGAAGGTGAATATTAATTAAAGTCAGAGTGGCACTGAGAAGGCCTTGTTTTCATGCCATTTACACTCTTCTGCGCGAAAATAGGTCATGATCGCAGAGGAAGTCGATGCAGTCTGGGCTGGGAAGTGGGAAACAGAAGAGAGTGCGACTAGTTAGGCAGATACAAAAATGGCAGGTCTTCAGCGGTTTCAGGCCAGAGGCGACTGCCAGGGCACAATCTGCGGATCTGCCTCCAACCAGCGTGGTGCGTTCTACGCTGCCACGAGGGGCAAAGCCGGGGACCGGCTCGACATCTGCATGCGCTGCTGTGGCCTAGTTCAGACTGAGTTATTACACTCTCGAGTGCTCTGACAACTCCACAGCGCTGGTGAAGAGAGGAGCCTAGACCTTATTTCCAGAAATGATGCAGAGAGAATCACAAGAAGATGAACTGTCAGAGAGTATGGGATTAAAAAAAAAAAAAAAAAAAATGTGAGAGGGATTATTTCACCTGCAGCAGTTGTGTATCACCTTTTGGGAAAAAAAAATGTGCATTGATGTATTTAAAAATGTGCACGCACCAGAAGAAAAGACAAATATGATTTAGAGATATAGCTGCAGAGTCATTTCCTTTTTTTCATTCTTTCTTGGGGCAAAATGTGTGCACAAGTAACTTCAGAAAAGCTACACAAAAACTCAATTTAATGCATAACAGAAACAGAGGAGCGACTCACAGCTACAAAAATAAAAAGCAAGCCCCTCTCAGATATGCGCCTTGTTACGTAAATGTCACAGCGGTTTAACTTGTCATCTCACGTCTGAACAAGTGCCAGAGTCACTTCTACATAAAAGTCACGGCGGCGATTACAAGGTCGGACCTTGTAAAATTTCCATATCAATTTCAACATGGCAAGTGTGAAGTGAACACTGTCAGATTAACATAAAGGCTGCAGCGGCACAAGGTGAAACATGCAGAGAGAGAGAATGAACCCCACCTCATTAAGAGCAGTGTAGCAAATATGCTGCATCAGTCAGTCTTAATTTCTTATTCACAAAGAAAATCCAACCACTAAAATAAAAGCCCTATACTTCCTCTACATTTCGACTAAATGAATATCTAGCAAAACATTTTACATACAGCATGTCAGCAAATATCAGATTCATTCAGTGATTGTACACAGTTGGACATTATAAATGATAAATTATGAATTAGAATTCTATACTGAAACTGATGAGAAAATGTATTTTTACTGAATTCGCTGAGAGAAACAATTGTTACGTTAAATACATTTTAAAATCTTCAGATACAAGAAATTAAGTTATACATCTTTGGGAATTTTTTAGAATTATTAGCTCCAGATGGTTCCAAACATAAAAGAATAGCCAATCACACTGTTACCTACGAGAACCATCTCCCATTGACTGGTCTGGGCAGTTTAAAGTTTGTCTCCAGACATGTTTCAAACCATGTAAAAATACTCTGCTGTGATTAATATTTTGTTTAACATGTTTTTCCCACATAAAAAGTTAAAAAAGTTGTAGTTGCATCTAAGTTGTATCTACATAGTTAGCGTTAGAGGAAACAGAGTGACTTAGCCACATGTTTGAGTCTCAGTCAGACCTAGACTCAGATGAAGAGTCTGTTCTGCACCAAAATCAGTGACTAAAAGACATATCAGAGCGGTGATCATAGTTAGCATCTTTTATTTGTTTAACTTGTTTGTTAGCTTGTAACTGGCAGTGGCTAACACAGTGTTAGCTGCTGTGCTAATGCAAACTCTCTCTCTCTGTACTAACGAGGTTTCAGGTTTATTTTGCCTGCCCCCCCCGTCCCCCCCGTCCCCGCAGTTTCACAGGAGGTTTGTGATGTACGTTTTTTTTGAGACTGTCATTGGTTCACTGCAGTTCCAAAGTGGAAATAGTCAGTTATGACTGCTCATGATATGTCTTGTTTCATATAAAAAAAACACCATATGGAACTTAACAAGGTTAAAAACTTTTAACTCACTCTGATTGGATGTTAAAACTAGATTCTTAACTGGTTATTCAATAGGTAGCTTTCTGATTCATTCATTCATTTACTCTCATAGATTCATGTAAGTTCTTGTCACAGTCTCACAAAAGGCATAAAAATACTGTGTGAAGTTATTTCACAAGCTCAGAGTCTTTCAGACACTTTTTTGATTCCATAGAAAAAACTGCAACAGTGATTTCAGTACAACAGCACACTGTGATGGTAATTACACCACCATGTATGGGATGAAAGGAACTACAGGGAAGGCAACAGAGAGGAAGAGGGACCTCTAGGAATGGTTGCTGGGCATGCTGTCTAGACGACTGGAGATGCTGATCGCAAGTGAAATGAGGTGAGAGCAGGAGGAGAGGAAGGGAGGGCAATAAAGAGAGGCAGAGGGTTTGCCACTGGAGGTGGAGGTTGGTGGGCTTTTAGTAGTTTGCCTGGCAACAGTGGCGACAGAAAGAGCCGTCGTCAGTGAGGAAACCAAGATTAGAGGAGCCCAACTGCAGCTTCATTCAGCACTGAAATAACAGTAAGAGTGAAAGAACAGAGAGTCTCCATTTACATTTCTCTCTGTATCAGGGACATAAAACATTAAATAATCCTGCTGTTGTTGCACTGCCAACTTTTCTCCTCCCTCTGTTCGTTCCACAACCTTGCGGGCACTAAAAATCTCTTGTGTGAGTTTTTTTTTTAGGGTTTCAACTTTTTCAAACCCAGTGAGACTTTAATACTGTTTGGTTGAGCTGGTCTCTCTGACCTTGCAGACTCGGGCGACCCTTGACACCTTGGTCTGGCTCGGGTAGGCGATCTGCTCCTGGCTTCTCTCCGTGAAGAAGAAGTATATCTTGTCGTCGTCACCGATGGAGCTGTTGATGCTCTCCTTCAGCAGCACGGAGCCAACAAAATCAGCCTCTGTATACACACACACACACACAAACAAACAAAGACATGCACACACCCATTACACACAAAAAGATCCACATACCCAAACACAGACCTATTAGCAGCCTAGGAAGTGTCTCCTTGGAAACTAAAGATGGAGCTTTTAAGTATGATTGAATTGCCACAACTAAGCCAGTTAGAGCTGCAGTGCAGTGCAGTCTTTGAAGTGATTTTTTATTCTATAGGGGAATGGGTTTTTGTAGAAGCAGCAAAACATCTGAGATAAAAAACATACAAAATTTGAATGAGGTTTGGTCTATTCAGTGGTATACTGTAAGTTGAATTACATAAACCAGCGTTTGACTGCAGTCATTTGTTGATTTTTTAAAAATTTCTTTATGAAATATGAGGTTTCGTGTGTTGTATTTACCCAGAAGCCACCGGGTTGGGGCCTCCTCTGTCCTGAGCGTGGGGAAGGGGAAGTTTCTGCGCACGTCCGGAGAGCTGCGAAACTCGTACTGAGAGGCCGTGAACATCTCGCCGTCTGATCGGCACATCACATCACATCACACAAGTTTGTTAGTGGAGCATCGACAAAGAAAGAAAGGATGTGAATGAAAGCTGTTGGCAGATATTCATAAATGGTAATTAGACATAGAGCCCAGTCTGCTTAAGCTGTTAAAAACTGAATCAAGCGAGTGTTTTGATTTCGTCGTTTATGCAACACTCGCGCTGAAAGAGTTTTTGGTTGCTGTAATCAGTCCTCTTGTCCGGACTCCAGCAAAATGATCCCCTTACTAACAACCACACTGTAAGAGGTGTGGGAACTAAATCTGCAGCCCTTCTTCTGTGCATAAATGATTTCCAAAGTTCATCTGAAGCTAATCTGAGGCTGAATTCGACTGATTGATTCGGTGTCATCTTAGCAGTCGAGTGACGGTTTATTGTAGGTGTTTTGTCCCTGTAACAATAATAATCGACCTTTTTTTGTGTCCTTTACAAGGGGAAAATAAAGATCGACATTTCATTTAAGGCAACTAAAAGCTCAAAGAACATAACTAAAAGAAATAAACCACCGTAAACTAAGTGAAATGAGTGAAACAACAATAGAAAAACAAAATATAGGACTAAAATTATTAAAATGTAATGTGTCCATCCAGTCCAAGTATGCCTATATTGTTCTTGCTTGACTGATTGACCATGATGTCAGTGTGATATAATCAGTTCGGTGCCGTTTATCAACCTCTTCCCTGCCTCTTCAGTCAAATAAGGTTCAGGTGCTGCTGCCTGTGCGCCGCTTTGACCACACCAACAGATGTAGGAGAGATTAAATGGAAATTTGGGAAGCGTACCCACAAGGAGGCCAGTGTATCCTTTCGCCGGGTCATAGGGACATCTGTCTCTGCCCTCCTCGAAGCCTGAGGAGAAGCTGAACCGCTCCGCATCCTGACAGAAGAGAGCGGGGAGAACAGCAGATTAATCATTTTGTTTGACGTCAACTCGAAAGCTAGAAATGAGATCGTACGAGCTTCTTACTATATAAGCGCAGAGCGGTCTGAAGGCGTTTGTTCCACAGACGTACAGGTGAGTCTCGTTGTACCGCTGCAGGAAGCGGATGTGATTGTAACACTCCGACTGCGGAGAGCGGAGAACAAACAGCTTATTTCCGGCTCTGCAAAAAGCAAGACTGGAAAGAGAACGTCGACCACCCAGTCCACCTCAAGCACAAAGGGCTTTTTTTTTCTTTTAAATGCTTAACCTCCCAGTTTAGTTTCTCAGGGAAAGTGGATTAAGAAGCAATTGAAAGGATTATCCACCTTTTTGCTGTCAGAGGCATTCTGCACATCACAAAGCAGAATTGTTTAATTCACGTTCTCCAGTAATAACTCAATAAGCGAAGACTTCAGCAGAGGAAGGGGCTGAAATAATAAAGAGTGGAGAGCTGCAGCCGTGTACCTGATTGTCTCTGCCTTTGTTTAGGCACTGCTTCTTCTGTTCAGGGGAAGCATCCCAATCAATCTGCAAACAACAGGAGGTAATAAGCGTGAGTCAGCCCGCTCGATAAATAGGGAGGAGAAACAGATAAATATAAAGATCTCTATATGGACAGAAAAAGGGAGAAATAAAGAAGAAAACAAGTGTGTGTGTGTCTGTGTGTGTGTATGATAAACAGGAAGAGAGAGAAGGGCAGTGCATTTCATTTTCTGGCTGCGTCACTCAGCTCTGACTCTCCTCAGTAACCCTCGAATAAATGCCTGGTGCATTTAATCCGATATCCATAAAATTGGAGGAACACAATGGGATTTGTCCAATCTGCTTAAGGCTATTATTAGTTTGTCCTCTTTTAGAAAATGGGAAGGAAAAAAAAAAAATAAAAAACTTGTGAAATGAGGTTTGCAGTTTCTTTGTCAACGGCGGCAATTACATGGTGATCTGTGTCTCGCAGCGTCCTGGCACTCACCGTGAGGTTCGCAGGTGTGGAGATGTTGGAGGTGTTGAGTGCGTACAGAGCTCCTCCGCCTCCCACGTACAGCAGGCCGGACTCCTCCTCCAGCAGGAGGGTGCTGTAGTTCCGGGAAGAGCCGGTGAAGCGGGCGCTGCCCAACAGACCTGCAACAACAAAGGTTTTTCTTAGTCAGACGGGGGAGTTCAACCTGGTGTCAAGAGTTTGTGAAAACCCCTTTTCCTGTTTCAACATGACAGTGCCCCCATACACAAAGCCCGGTCCACAGCCGTTGAACCATTTTCTGTATCAGGTCGATCCTGTAACGTCTCTGTTGTTGTGGGCAATGTTGCAAATGAATTATCGTGTGTTTACTTCACTCGATATCATCAGATACACAAGATGGCCAAAAGTATGTGGACGAGGTGTACTTTTGGAGAATCCAACTTGTGAGATAGGAATCAGGATTACAGCTGCAACGATTTGTCACTGGATAATGGATTCATCATTTCAGTGTAGTGTAGTATTGGTATCAGCACAGGTACCTTTCCAAACAATATCCAGCTTTGTATTTACAGTATGTACAGTTTCTCTTGACTTCACACTCCCAGAGTCTACACAGCTTAATATGAGCATGCTTAGCGTGACTGGATGATGTTGAGACTCAACAACAGATCTGGGAGATGGCAGGGGTGGGGGGTCGCTGGTGTGATTGCTGAGAGTGCTGTCGAGAGGGAATGTGGGGATGGGGGCACAGGGGAGATGAAATTTTAGGGCATTCAGCAGGAATTGTGCCCCAGTACTGCCAAATCGCATCAGCAGTACTGCGACAGCATCATCATCATCACTGCTGTGTGGGTATGTAAGCGTGTGCGCGCGTGTATGTGTGTGTGTGTGTGTGTGTGTGTGAATGAGGGTGATGGGGGAGGGAGGTACACGCAGTAAGTGGGCCAAATTAGGGTTAGCTCTGTCACTGAATACTATGTGTTTCTAAAGTAAAATAGGATGTATTTCAGTTGTCAATCTTTTGTCCTTGGTGCAGAAAACACTTTTTATCCATCACAAAATAATTGGCCTGGTGCACTACACTGAATATTTGAATGCACCCCGGTGTAGCACCTCAGAAATGGGGGCAGGTCGCTCTGCTGCTGTGAGACAGTAAAAAGGAGGACGTTGTTATTTTTCTCTGGGCATGGAAGATCTCCCTCAAAGCAGAAGTAGGTTTACAGAGCTTTGATTTGCATGAAAAGATGGAGATTAATGTCTGATTCAATAAACCTGACAATGCAGAAGAAAACAACACACAGAGAGAACAGCTGTCATTAGAGCAACACAACAGAGTAATTGAAGGTGGATCAACAGCGTTAACAGCTCCCGTCTTTTCCGTTGTGAACTGATGACAGCATGTTCCAGCTAGCAGCAATAAGACAACCTATATTTGTCCCCCACCGATCGATTTGCTGTGGTGTGAGGCCCCGCACGCCTGTCGCGGTTAATCTGTTCTCCCGTTGGTCGTTACCTCTGATGGAGCGATAAGGGGCCAGTGCAGCTGCGATGGCCGGAGGCTCGCAGAGTCACTGCTGGAAGGTTATAGATGATTAACCGGCATGTTATTATATATTCCACGGTTCGTAAACTCCAGTTAAACATATTGAATTAGATCGGTGTCAGCAGTAGTAATATAGTGGCGCTAAGAACAAATATATATAGGCGAATGAGAATAGGAAAAACTCCCAGTACAATGCAGCACAACTCAAATAACACCCTCAAACATTATACATATTTCTCAGGGTGAGTAATACCAGGTATGACCAGTAAGCTGCTTCTATGTCTGGTTTAGTTCCCTTTTAAATCAAGAACTATTTAAACAAAGAATATAATAAAAATGTAATAACTCGACTAAACATTAAATGAGAACTTTTGGTAATTGACAGGTTTTGTTACTGAATGTTGGGTGACATATTTTATTTGGTACTGAAAAAGCACAGCTGGATTAGGAGGGCCCAGGGGTCCGGGATCCCCTGCAGGGATCGGCGACATTTTTTGTTGGATTGTCAATCAAAAAACTGACAGAAAAGAGACAGAAAATGACCACAAAGAGTCACGAAAAACAACCACAAAAAAACAACAACAACACACAAAATGACCACAAAGAGGCACAGAGTGGCAACAAAGAGATGCAAAAAGACAAAATAACTAGAGGAAACACAACAAATGAACACAAATATATGCAAAACTACTAAAAGGTGACACAAAAAGAGCATTAAGAGCCACAAAGAGACAGCAACATAGAGAAACAAAGTGATTACACACGAAGGGATGCAAAACCACCACAAAGAGTCACAAAATTACTAAAAAGAGTAAAAAGAAACCACAAAAGGTTGTGTTGTTTGTAGTCATGTTGTGTCTGTTCCAGTTGGGGGGCCTTGTACATGTCTGTGCCCAGGGGGCCTGTTGTCTCATTATCCATCCATTATCCATGCAAATCCATGCAAAAATGTATTAAGGTGCATTATCCAGCCCATCCACAGACATTGTGCAAAGATGCTGAGTGAAAAATCCTAACACTGATGCTGCTGATACCATCGTTCAAGATCCAGCAGTTTGGATTTAATACAAAAATGTTTTGGCTAAGATTATTAGCAATGGTTTATGCTTCGGTCAATACAGTGTGAGACAAAAAAAAAAAAAGACAGGTTTTGTGTCAACAATCAGGTTTGTATTTGACAGGAAATGTTGTCAAACCAGTTAAAGGATCCTCCCAACTGAAACTGGAATCCCTTTTATTTACGCAAAACAAAGATACAAGACGACAAACGCACACATTCCTCGAGGCTTTGGCGACCCTCAGCTGCAGAGTTACTGATACTTGTAGTGCTCTAATTCACAAAGACCATGATGATAATGAGGATGACAGCAAGTCGCCGACTGCGTTTAATCTTGCGTAATGCAACATGCTGAAAACTGTTTCCTGCCCCTCCACCCCCACCCCCCCCCCCCCGCCATCACATGGAGGGTGTTTTCTCCCCCACATGACTGGCTGCTTGTCTAACTGTCACATGGACACACTGGCTGATGACAGCAGCACTGCGAGAGCCCACTGAAGTCCAGAGACTGAGTCAGACTGCAGTCTCTCTTACCGCCCACCTTCCTCCCTGCCGGCCCTTTTCTTACCGGCTCTATCACTGACAGCCAGGCGACTACAGGGGCTCCTCTCACTGGTCAGTAATTAGGTTATTACCATACTGCCTCTGTCATACCTGTCACACTGATTATACACAGGACAGCCAGAGAGAATGACACTGCGTGTACAGCTCCTGCTAGAGGAAACCCTCAGCTAAAGTTTCAAAACATCCACTCTGCACTATTCTTGAGAGCGGTGACATTTAAAAAAAATGCAGCATATTAACATCATTAATCATCAAAACATTCATTTAGAGCCATTAGTGTAAATATTGCGAGCCACTGCGTCTCATAAAAAGTCGTAAACAAGCCAACAGTCTCAGTAGATCACTTAAACTGCCACATTTCACACCTGAAATATTGGTAATACTGCACAATCATGCACAAACAGCTAAGTTCAGCTCAACGGGTTCAGTGGGTCAAAGTTGAACCAGGAAGTAAGTGTACAGTCTGTGTTGGACTTTTGAAACATAATTTTTGAGGACTCTATGGTTGAATTTCTGGTGTTTCTACCTATAATCTGTCATTTCCACTTTCTCACGCCATCCCCACATTCACAACTGTGACGTCAACGTGCTTTCAGCTGATCACTCCCTGGACGCTGCTCTTTAAAGTATCACTGAAGTGTCGCCATTCTGCTTTTTCGGATCTGCTGTCTTGCGGCATACCTCCTGCCCGTCGCCTCCATGAGCGTCCAGGATGATTCATCTGAGAATTTCCATCAACCATCTGCTGCTGACTTTACTCCAACACCATTGGCAACTAGAGTCCAGAGGATCTTGCCCTATCTGCCATCTTCATATGTGCCTCAGCTTATATTAATGAGGATGCGTCACATTAATGTGGTCTAATGGGCAAAGTTTATCTCTATGGCTAACCTCAGTAACTGCTGATATTTTGTGCACCGTCACTTCTTTTTAGCGAAGCAGTATGAGGTGAGCAGTATGTCTTAACCAGTAGGAAAGACTAACTATGAATATAAAACCTAATTTTTATAAATGAAATTATACAATTATCCTTTAAAATAGTTTGTCTTTCTTCGTCCCTTTAATTCCCAGCATCAAAGGTTCAATTCTAGTGAACTGAACTTCCTAAGGAACTGTCACAGCTGCCCCCTACAGTAGCAACAAGAGCAAAAACTTATGTAACTTTCAATGAAATCTACAGATGAGACTCTGTGACCGGCACCTATTATTTCTCAGAGCCAGTCAGCCTCAGTCAGATTTCAGTGAGCAATGAGCAGCTCCTCTGACACAGCCAAAGGTCAGGACACGCTGGGGGATAAAGGATGTAAGGGGGGGGGGCTCTGGCAGCAAGGGGTAGGAGTCACGCAGCAGGACACCCTCTCCACCATACACACGTATAAACACATAAAAAGACACACACACACACACACGCATAAACACACACTTAAGTAAGCACAGGACATATCGATAGGCAACACAGAGGAGGAGGGAGGCAGAGAGAAACGGAATGGAAAAACATAAACACATAAAAATGTGTATAAGACTCAGACCACAAGGTAAAGTTCAAAAAGACTAAGCCTTTTTTACTGGAAAGCCAGGCAGTCACATACACAGATAATCAGTCTGAATCAAACTAACAAATCCAGGCAGGAAGCAGGCGACAATCCAAAAACCAGAGAACAAAGCTAAGTCAAAAACTACAGAGACTAACACTGGAAAGCAATGAACACATGGGGAGGAAGAAAGACAATCTGGCAGGAGAACAGGGAAACCAGGGGAGTATATACGGTATATATATATATATATATATATATATATATATATATATATACAGGGTTGGCTGAGGGGAAAAGCAGGGGCAGGTGAGTAATTGGAAGCAGGTGTGGATGATCAAGGGAACAGGAGACAACACGAGGACAGGAACTGAAACTACAGGCCACATGAGTACTTCAAAATAAAACAGGAAACACATCAGGCGATGATTAACGAGATGTTACAAGGAGAACATTGCTTATTCTCCGAGATCACGTTAAAAGACAGAGTTATGCAAACACAATGGAAGCCCAAGGCTGTGGCATGATCCACCGCTCGTGAGTCATCCAAGAGTGAGCAAAAGCCTTGGTTTCTATCTTATAAAAATAGTGGCTGCGTGATATAACAAGCACAGTGCTGATGAGAAGGACCGCGGTGACGTACGCAATGTCCCCAGCCCCAAGGGAGCAGAGTGGCCTTGCTCTCAGACCCGGCGTGATGTGACTGTGTGTTGTTTTTTTACGCCACTCGATCTCACCCAGATGTATGAAAGAGAAGATCAACGTTGAGTTTAACCTGAATCTCAGGAGTGAAAATCAATGGGGTGCAATTACAGATGCGCTTTAAAACCAATCTGTCAGCTATCTGTGGAGAAATAAGGAAAGAAAGCACGCTTTTGTTTTTTCAGAAAGTGTACAGTTTCTACTCTGTGTAGAGACACAACCACACACTTGTATAAAAAAAAAATGACACAAATCACATTTTAATTCCAAATCTTATTAAGATTTGGTTCAGTTTAAGCCCAAAAATAACTTCAGGACTTTGGAACTGTTTGGGCTATATAACAAAAACTGACTTGACTTGTGGAGAAGTGGAGAAACGGGCCTTTATGTTTGCTGCCTGCTCCGACAGCAACATGCTTCAGTCAGACATAATACCTTCAGTAAACAATGTCTTTTAAAACTACTCTATGATTTACATGTGTCAGTGTTTCTTGACTAAATTAATCAAATTGACTCATTTATTATTAACGGATTTATTTTCGACATGAGTGTTTTGATATTCCTTGTGATGTTATTTCTATCAGTTTCAATGATCCCTCTGAACACATCTGATTATTTTCTTCATATCTTTATCAGGCTATTTCTGTTTTATTAATTCCATACTGTAATTTGTTTAGGTGAAGTTATTATTATCATATATATCATTTATCACTGACTGACTGAAGAAGAACTGAATAGTTTTATTCATATCAAAATTTGTTAAATTAAGAAGTAAAGTTGCAAAACCAAAACAATAAGCCAAAGGGCACTAAAGTGCAAACTCTGTAGAACTGAGGAGAAGTGATGATACCTCTCTGTGGGTTCGTAACTAGGAGATACCACTTTCACGTTAAATATTTTTTCTTTTCTTCATATAAAAATATCGATGAGTGCAGCTTTAAAGATTCAAACATAACCAATATGAAAACATAGGACTTCAACATTTAACAACATTTTTATCAGCATTAGCATGATTAAGCAGTAAGCCACACACACACACACACAGACACACACACACACAGACACACACACACACACACACACACACACACACACACACTGTACCTTGTGCTTTGCAACAAAATCAATGAGGAAAGTCAACAGAGCGCTGAGGGGCGCCAGAAGCCTCTCAGCCTGTTAGCTGGTTTCTATTTACTGTTGTCTTCATGTATGCACGTGTATGTGTGTGTGTGTGTGTGTGTGTGTGTGTGTGTGTGTGTGTGTGTGTGTGTGGGTGTATGTGTATGTGTATTTGTGTGTGAGTGTGTATGTGTGTTTGCGTTGACACAGACCTATTTTTGTACATCATTGGATGAGGGGAAGACATCAAAACTACTGACCCTTAGTAACGTCTGTCAGTTTTTCCAGTGGGTACACACACGCGCACACACACACACACACACTTTACACTTATTCCGCCCTTCATCTGTCTCTTGGTCTTTTGAAAGTTAAGAAATGTCTGTCAGCGAGTCAGAAGATCTGAGCAGAGCGTGTTGTGTGTTTTTCCCCCCCGAGTGACTGTGACTCAACACTGAGCCGTCACAGGTGGTGCGTCCAGAATGCGCTCACTTACTCTCAGACATGTTTGTAATCCTCCATGTGGGGTCCAAGACGATAGTAAATCCACTGTATATTTGTGTGTGTGTGTGTGTGTGTGTGTGTGTGTCACCACAGTCATCAGGGTGTGTGACTTCCTATGTGAGTCATTGACTGATCACTATGGAGAGCATGTGACACACACACACACACACACACACACACACACACACACACACACATGCTTACAGAAAAGATTTGGGAACAAATGCTTGAAGGAAAAACTGACTTAACCTCTTTGGACAGTGTCAGAATTGTCAGTTGTCGTCAACTCTGTCCACATTATGTAAGCATCTCTTCACATCTTTACCATGCGCAAGAGTCAGTAAACATGAATATGTGTTATGTAAGGAATAAGACACAACTGGGTGTCCTGCATGGTGTACGAAAATAGACGACAAAGATCGCAAAGCCCCCTCTGTTATTATATAGTCTATTATTTTACACATGTGGAAGTGAGTTGTCGAGCTCGCAGCAGTTAGTCCAGGCAAATACAAAAGCACGAAGTTTGTTTGTGGTCTGTTTAATCCATGGTTAGGATAATTTCACTGGGGCAAAAATACTGTTGCTATGGTTACCTGCAGTTTACAATGCAATATTATTGGCCACGCCACTGAAGTGGAAATTTGTCTTTGATTGCACCTCAACAGAAGACAGGGGATGTCAGAGATCATTATTATTATTTTCATATTCTTGTATTATTATTGTGTATAATGGACAAAGAGAAAGAGGACGTGTGTTTACAGAGTCATGTGTTGAAATGGAATTACATATGTGTCAAATTTAAATAAGTCAACTAGGGCTGCATCTAAAGAACAATTAATCTGCTGATTATTTTCTCGATTACTCTGCTGATTATACTCTCAATTATTAATCATTTAATCAATTATCAAAATAAATCTCTTTGTCGAACGATTAATAAACTAATTGTTTTACCTCTAAAAGCAACATATAAAACAACAAACAAGCGTTATTGATTGGCAGTGGGTGGGAAAACACACAAACAAAAGATAAAACTTCGTATTTCATATCAAAACTACATTGGGCATTGTTTGCTTATTGATTAAGATCGGGGATTAAACACCTGCCAGCCAATCAGTAACAAGTATTTTACATAACTATGGTACACATGGTAATATAAAGTGCACTCATCTATATGTGTGCCTCTATCCTTAAAGGTTTACTTCACCCATATTTTATCCCTTTCCTCTGCTGGTTTGGCTCCATCCGGTAGTTTTGGTTTCATCTGCTCACGTTTTGAGATGTACATAAATCGCAGAGATTCCTTCCTCCACTCCAGTTCACAGGAGGTAAGTGGAAATTCAGAAAAAAAAAAAAAAATAAGATGAAAAAATTCAACAGCAACATCTTTTTCCCATTATGATGGATACTCCAAAGCACTCACTGTCAACAGCTGTCAGTGGGACTGTTTCCTCCGTAAAGGGTAGATCCACCGAGAGCCGTTCACAGGTCTGAAGTTCACAGGTCTCTGTCTGGTGTTTTTTTGTCACCAGACAGTGTGTGTGAACTGTGAAGTGCAGGAAAAATGACATGTATTTCTACTGTTTTTGACCATGACTGGACTGCCTGTTAATCGGTGGTGCATCACGCTGCTGTTGCTGTCACTGTTCTCTTTCCATTTGGGCTGAAAACACACTGGATCAGATCAAATTATCCACAGGTGTATTGGGACTGAGCCAGGCTGTCAGATTCAGATAGCGTCAGGTTTAGGTTGATTGACGACACCAATATATGTGTAAAAATAGTACAACATGTCAGATTTGGTTAGGGTTAGAATGATAAAGCTCTGAACTTATTTCCACCGTTGTCCCTGGTGATTACACAGCTCACCAACCTCATCAAGACATTGAACGTCCAACATTAAGATATTAGAAAATGAGGCTGTAGAAAAGCAAATCTTATAAATAACTAATTGATCTTTTCAAACCCGAACCTTGAACCGTAAAGTAAAATTGTCAAAGACACATTAAAAGCCAATCAGCAGCATAAAAGACATTGGTTGTTTAACATAATTCAAGAAGTAAATATAATTGGATTTAAAGTTTATATTGAAATGTTAATATCTCCACCTTCTATCAAAGCAAAGCCTGAGCATTAGCAGCTAAAAGTTTGACTCCTCCTTAATTCCTCCTTATTCCATTCAATAGCACCAGAATACAGGAAGTCTGACCATCTAGTTAAGTTTGCTGCAGTGACTCTGGTGTTATAACCCCCCCTCAGAGTAATCAGAAAGTATACACTTTTATGTAAAATCCTATAATGTTATTTAAGTATGACTGCCATGATCACATAATCAAAGTAATAGTAACTAAAGGTTTTCCATTTTCCACAAACAAAATTGAAAAGAAAAGTCAGAGACAGATATCTTGGCAATAAATCCAAACCTCTGCATTTTTTAATTCAGGTGAACGGGTCCTTTAAACTGAGAATTCAAGTTTTAACATGAACATTAATGTTTACCCAAAAATGTCAATCAACCTTTTTTTTTTTTCAGGAATCTCATGGTTTAACGAAAAATAGGACCTTACCACTCTGAGATATGCACTCAGTTCTTCATGAATAAAGTTGTCAGAGAGAGCACTTGTTATTACGTCAAAGTGGCAGTGTTGTGTTTAGCACACTACCAGCGATGACACAAACACAATACCTCCTTCAGAGCTTGTCTCGGAGCCAAAACTTTCATAGGACTCTGTTCGACCAGCGAGACTGCAAAATGAGATGAAAGACAGCCAAGACTTTCATCTCTGAAAAGAAAAAGCCAACCCCACGTACGACACACAAACAGTTCTTGTGTTGTTTCAGGCCTTGCGCGACGCTATAAGTGAATCACCGATAAGAGCCTGTCAGAATCCCACATCAGCACTATCAAGAAGGGAATAAGATCAAAGCGTCTTGGGAATCTCAGGGTCCAAAGCATGAAATGTCACCACAGAGAGAGAAAAACAAAATGGTGAAAAAACGAAAGGTGGCGTATCAACGCTGTCACACAGCTGAGATAGAGGTTCAACAACTTCTGTCAAAGCAGCCGAGGCCGAGCTGATAATGTGAGTAAATCATCAATGTTTTCTGTGTTCAACACGCAGTGGATGCAGCTGCTCAGGCTGTTTGTTAAGACAATAATAGACTTGGCTGAACAGTAAATTGGTGACTATCACTGCATGGCCCGTCTCCTCAGCGCTGTAATTGCCATACTGGATAAAGAAAACTCTTCATCTACAAAAGAGCATCAAGCTGGGAGGCGTTATTACCACCATCACAATATCAACAGTGCTAACAATAAGGAATTTCACTACCAAGACCTATTTTGCTATCCCAGCTTGTCACAGCAGCAACAGACAACTTACAGTATATCAATATTTCAGCACTGCATTACTTCAGGTCTGGTGGCACGGGCAGGAAAAGCCAAAGCAGGCAGCCCACGGGCAAGACAGCCGAGTTCAGAACGTGGTCAGGCATTAATCTCACCTCTGGGAAAAGGAAAACAGCCGCCATCCTGTCACGTAAACACACAATCTATCTCTATCAAATTTACCTATTAAAGCTGCACATACTGTACATATGACTAGATTCTAGGGCTGTATTACAACTTTAATGGATTAATCATAGAACGGACATGATTATGATATAAAAACCCAAGTTGAAAAAAAAATTTTTTTTTTAACTGTGATATTGCTTTTTCTTAAACCTACATTATTTGATTGTTTTGGCTATAAAGGGAGAGAACATGATAGCAATTAGCCGGCTATTTGCTCATCCAGTAGACACTGAGCAACATTAAAATTCATTTAGAGTCATATTTCTGTCCACTCGATAAATATAAGTCCCATATTCACTCTCCTTTTAGCTCTGTTATGGTCTCCACCACTTCTTGAGGGAAATATGTGGCTCTTTAGCTGCTAAATGCTCCACTATGTTCACCAGCTAGTTGCTAACTGTGTGTGTTTGTTGTTTAGTTTTGGGTAGATAGTGTTGAGAGGGTTTATTAAGACAATTTTTTTTCCTGCTGCTGCTGCTGCTGCTGCAGGACAATAACAGAGGTGAGACTAAACCAAAACAGGACCAGTAAAGATGTTAGCCATAAAAGTGAAACAATGAAACTGCAGAGTCAGCGGTAGTTCTCTCTGGGTTTATCGCTACAGGCACATAAACACTGTCATTTCATTCATTGTTAATATAAATATGTTGATTAGTGCGGCTTTAAGTAAAGGGTGTGAATTCTTCTCCCACCTCTGCTTATTGGACAGAAACATTTATTGAGTCAAATATTATCATTGCAAGCTTCTCACAGTATGCAGGATTCATTTCCTCTATACTGGTTTTTCTGGACCTGGACATTTCCATACAAGAGTGCATAAAGTCATCTCATGTCATTTTCTTTCTTATCAATCTGATCTCCCTCCTATACAGCATGTCCTTGTACTCCCAATTCTGCAGGCCATCTGCAAAGCATACTGTAACTTAATGAGCGCCCCCTCACCCCATCTGAGAAACATAATATAAATCCTCCCACAACATCTCCCATAGGTAGTGACACCCACACATCTCATTTCCACATACAGCAGTGCGCATCCAGCCACACATATCGTCCTTATGAGGGGGAGCTTGCCACCCTTCACCCCCCACCCCCGCCGAGCGACATGTGTCTCCACAAGGAAAGTGACAAGCGGGTGCATGTGTGCAGATTTTCCATGATATGACTGAATGCAAACCCAAATAGCACCTCTCCTCCCACACACAATCATACACACAGGGTACTGGCACGTTCATGGGGACTGATGAAACTCATGCTGACACACGTGCACATCCGCCGCTCTCGCATGCGCTGACACGCCTCCTCTGGTGATTTAAAAAGTAGGTCAAGGACGACTTTCTACGAGGGCAAGGAGAAAAATAAAATCTGCGATGACAGACTGGCTCTGGCTGCGTCGCAGAGAAGTGCCCACAGTGAGGCGGTTATGTATGATTTATAATCTGAGGCAGAGTCAGAGATGTGTAAATAAATACGCGGTGGCATGACGATTTAGAGGCTTTCAGAATAGACAATAAGCTCTGTCTATGATGTTCTTACAAACTTGCTTAATGAGGCCTCATGAATTATTTGTGCTGCCCTGTCTGATGAACTCCTCAGAGTTAATCGAGTGTGTCCTTTTCATTCGGCTGATAAATAACTGTACTGATATTAGGAGTCATTTCAGTGCTGTCATCTCCCAATGGTTGCAGTAAACAGCTCCATAAAAGTAGCTGTAAAAGTGGTGCCACATTCAGTGCATTATGAGGCGAAACTTGAATGTGGAGTTCTCCCCTCTCTCCAGCAAACAGCAAACGTAACATTGCTTTTCAGATCATGAAAATGCACCAGAAAGTAGCAGACAACACAGCAAAACTTGGCTCCTCCTCTGATATATATCTCTGATTGATTGTGATTCAGAACGTCAAGCAGCATATCCTCCCGTCATCTCACACTGCAACACTCACAACAGCCCTTGTGACATTGCACCTGAGAGCTCGGCCGGCAAATAGAGCCAGGCCCGTCCTCTAATAATACTCATCCTCTGAGGACTGAAGAGGAAGTGGAGAGGGGTGGAGTGGAGTGGAGGTAAGAGCGCAGCTATCCGATCAGTCTGCCAGTGCCGGAGTTCCCTTCTCGCTGCAGCTGCAGCGGCAGCCTCTGCCGCAGTGATGGGGAGCGAGGAGAGAGGGAGGGGAAAAGGTGAGCTGGTGGGATGTGAGGTGGGTAAGGTAAAGGGAAGAAAGGAAGGCAGCAGTTCTGGTCGTGTGTTTAAAGTGCCGAAATACACCTATTCAGCAGTATTTTCTGCACGGACACTAATCAGGTCTAATGTGCTCGGGTCCTCTTTTATGAGGGCCTCCTGTCTATTGTTTCATTAGAGGTGTTTGCTGAGCCGTGTGATCTAGGACAGGGCTTGAGAGAGGCGATTAATAACTCTGAGCATGAAGGAGCTGTCTTCAGGGCCAACTTCGAAAACTGTGCCACTTCTTTAGAGGAAGAGGTTGCAGCAGCATCAAATAAGGACAGTGAGGTGAGTGTTTAGTTGGCTTGTGCACATGTGTTTGCATGGATGAATCTAAAAAACAGGGGTTTTTAAAGTCAACAAGCTCCCACACCCTTGGGAGGTAATTATGTTGCCATGTTTTGCAACTATAGTGCCCATAATGCTTTGGGTGGTAGTAGTGGTGGGGGTAGGGGGGGTGGGGTGTTACCATAAATTCAGTGCGTCACGTTGTGGGCTGTATTATGAGCCCTGTTTTTTTTTTTTTTAACCTATATTGGTTTACATTTTTGGCAAATTGGTGACATTTATGTTTGCCATAATAGCTATTAGCACTTCCTGTGTGCAGCGTATCCAATGATACACAAGCGACTATCACTTGATTCTTATGATGTTGAATAAAACCTAAAAACTTGATCATTCTTATGCAAGTCCTGGACTTACACTGAGCATCTCTTTCCTCTGATGTCTAATCAGATTTCCGGTTGTTTATTTGTGGTGGACATTGTGAATAATAATATTCCCTGAAAGTGTAACGCACACTGAACGTGACAATGATGTGTACCATGTTGGTGTGTTTCGATTTGACAGACATGTGATGAGAAGAAGTAGCTGCTGCAGCTCCAACTGCTGACAGTGTTGGTAAACTGCACAAACTCAGCAGACCAAACCACAATAACCAACTTCTCCTCCACATGCACCTTCCCCATTCACTTAACACGGCATCCTCGCCTCATGTCTCTCCCTCCGAAAAACCGATCTAGAAAAATTCTGTTTACCACCCTCACCTTTGGAGACGACGGTTGTCCTGGGAGTGACATCCAAGTCCAGAGAGGGGCTGAAGGGGAAGGCCCATAGCTGTGACAGCCTGGCGAGGAGCAGCAGGAGCAGCAGAAGGAGCAGGAGGGGCTGGACTGACCTCTGGTCTCCCATGTTTACCGCACAGACCTGGGTCCAAGCACAGCCTCGATTGCACTCAATTTGCTGTATACAAACAATCTAAGTGTGAGAAGAGTGTGTCCTCACGTCCAGACTGTTTGATTATCCTCCAGCTGAGAAGAGTCTGCGCGGAGAAAGAGAAAAACAATGTGTGTTAACTAAATGAGAAATGATCCAGCAGACCAAATGAGTTTCTTGTACTGAGGTAGAAGTGCTGTTCAGAGAGATAGATTAAAAGCAGAATGAAGATTTGCAGCACAAACACTCACCCGCCTCAGGGGAAACACTGCACTGTACTGTACTTAATAGTAATATTCAGAGTTCTTGCGTACTCAACCAATACGACAATGTATCAAGAATAGAAGTACAGACGCAGAATAAATGACCTCTGTGACTTCTATGTGATCATAAATGACATTAATATAGATTTGATTGTTTATAATGACACAACAATGTGTGCTGAAAGCAGCATTTCACTGTTTTAGTTGATTGAGGTTGAGCTAGTTCTAGTTCTTTAATCTTTGGGGAGTTATTTAAATGAAACCATCAGAGAAGTTAATAGGCAAAATGTCTCTATTCGTGGAAATGTGACCCAACTAGACTCAGCTGTTCTGTAATGGCTCACAAGCTGAGAAGGCTTAATCTTTAACAACACATTTTTATGTAACATTTTAATCTGAAAAGTAACCAGATGTCAAATTAACAAAGTTTCCTTTGACAAGTACTTGTACGTAAATGATTGTACTTAGTTACTTTCCACTACTGGTTAAAGTAGAATTCAGCAGGTGGCGGGAAACACAGTCAACAGGTCATGGGTGCATCACAAAGCTTTCATCACAGTGACACTTGCTCCTCTTATCTGCGCTTAATGTCCCCAATGAAACATGCATAAAGGATATGATGAACTTTGGCGAAGAGACACACTGTATGAACTTGTTCGACAGCATGAGCATAAAATTACGTGCTGATATGCACGATCACTCCCTGATAACAACCAATTAGCCAAAGTGAATGAGTAAGGTGCTGTTACATAAAAAGACCATTTAAAAAGTTTCGGGAGTTAAATAATGCGCCCCCTGTGATGCGATATTGCAACACACAACTTCATCTCTTAATTAGCTATGTGCACACTGGAGCAGCATGATGGATAATCTAGAGATTAGGCCCCGTGCCATCAGCACAATCTCCGCCTGGCTGCTCGTTCTCTGGCTCTGTCACTGATCAAAGGGTCAACACTGCGAATCCCGCTCCGCCGCGCAGCGACACTGGAGAAAAACCAGCTTAATCCCCACGGCTGCTTGCTGCTGCTGCTGCTGCTGCTGCTGCTGCTGCAAATCACTCGCAGCATGAAGCACAATGAAGCTAATGACCTCTCTGTTAGCACTTTGGGTGCTAAGCTTTGAAACCAACCTATGGTGTGGCAAGTGAGAGATGAAATGGGAAGGAGTTGATGTGATGGTGCAGGGATCCCAGCTACTTACCTTGCATTTATCCAGAACTATTTCCTAAGACTCGCTTTTACCCAGTAATCTCCATTCTTTTGCTTCACAAAACCCACAATTGCTGTTCTTAAACAGTCCGTCTGAACAGTCCACAAGTTGTTTGATTTTCACTAAACTAAGATAAAGTTGTGAGGAACTGAAATTGCAGATTTGTTATGTGGGTCTAAATTCTGTGTTCTAAGTGAGGAAGCTGAGGTGAGGAGGTCTTACAGACTAAACATCAGTGTTACCACTAGTTTCAGGAGAGATCCTCTCTTAGAAATATAGAAATATGTTAAAACGGAGGGAGACTTGAAGGTCTCCATTCATCTCCACTCACTGATGAGGACAGTTGAAGTTGAAAGCACCAGAAAAAGCTACAGTTTGAAACTTGTGTTAAGATGATTTTGTTTTATATAACTTATTACAATTAATTTTTTTATGCAGGTTGTGGTTTTCCCAAAGACTAGAGACTTTGAAGTTTAATATCAGTGGAGTTCCCCTTTAACACTGCAAGTGAAGGCAGAGCAACCAGTGCAACACGACTCTCTCCAGCACCACTGCCTGCCAAAGCTGGCAAAAAAATAGAGGCCAGCAGATCAAGCAGACAGGCGGGCATGCTGGTGAGAAGCCCTTTGGTGTGGTTTTGTAAGCTGCTGCCCTCATGCACGTAGCTCACAGCAAACACACCATTGTCTCAACACATCTGCGTTGTGTGTGTGTGTGTGTGTGCGTGCGCGTGCGCATGCTGCTCTACAGGAGTTGGCGAGGGCGTTGACAACGTGGTGTCGCCTCACTGACGAAAGCATGGAAACTCCAGGAGGGGAAAGGTAAACACATCTGCCTTGGCGGCGGTGTGACCGATGTGCCATGCATGATAGGAGACGAGAGGAATCGAACAAAAACAGCAGGCGATGTCTGAGACACCTTTTACTTAGCAAAGACTATCAGTTTCTTCCTGTCTATTGATCCATAGAGCTGGGCTTGAAACAGATCTACTGGGACTTTTTAACCTAATTTCAGTGATAGTCTCTGCTCGCTGGAGCTCATCACACATCATGAAATGAAGCCATTACTCACCTACAGAGTATGAAGACGTTTACAGAGTATGATAAAGCTGTTTTCCAATACAACCATCTGTCAGGCGGGGCAGAATGATTTGCTAAATATCTAGCCTGACATCTCTCCAGAAAGATCAATAAAACAGGTGAACTGTTCTTGTACTTTTCTTTCAACTGATACCATTTGAAATGCCAAACATGCAATCATACCTTTGATTAAAGCCATCTACCGACAAATACGGGATCAACACCGTGTTTTATTAAAGGAATTGTGTATATATGCTGCACTGGAACCCGATATTGCTTCTTTTTCTCTCTCTTTATCCCTAACTATTGGGGGATTTTCACAGAGCTGAAGCGTAAATGAGATTACTCGCACATTAAAGAAAGAATGAGTGGGTCCATCCCGTGGGCCACGTTCACCATGATGTGGAGAATCTGAAGACAAATCTTCTCAGAGAAGCGTGAAATTACGATTGTGTTGCAAATAATCTGCCTCTTCGTACACTAAAAATACACAGAGGTTATCTGAAGACCTGTTCATCATACCATCGCACTCAAAAATGCCAACGTGATCACCAGGACACAGGACATACTCTGAATATTAATGTGAAAAAGCTCTCTTCAGCCAAAACATGATACTGACCATAAGAGGTCGTAGGGTAATCATGAGGTGCAGGATGATACTGAATGTAATCTTATGTGTTAATTTGCTTATCCAACAACCACCAACAATGAAGATTATGTTGTAATGTGCTGCGCAGTATAATAATAACCTATTATGGCATATGCTGTTTATTTGTCACATATTTGAATGTGTAAATTGAGGTGGTTGGCAAATTTCAGACCAGGAATTATTTCAATATTTCAATATGAAACAAAGTCAATGTAAACACTGTACATTTATCTCCAGTGCCCATTTTGAAACTGAGGGAGTAAAGAGATGAGATTACCATTTCAATAACCAGAATGTGGATGAGTCTTGGGTTGCCAAATTGTGACTGGTGTTACTTTTTTAGGCAGCTTCTTTAATCCATCACAGAGACCCTATCAATGGCCTATTTGACCTGTGACCTTCTGAAAAAACAATGAATTCATGGTCAACTGATTCACATTTACAATTGAAGATGTGTTGGACCAATAAGCACCAGCTACAGATGACTTACTAACATTTAAGAAGCAAGTAATGCCCTTTATTGTTGACTTCATTAATCGCAGCAATTGAGGTAACACATTGCATTTACTCCAGTACTGTACTTAAGGAGAATTTGTAAGAAGGCCTAATTATAGTTTAATTGAGTTCTTACATTTAATGCCACTTTACATATCATCATACATCACTATATACAAGATGGAAATAATAATGTATTTCTTACTCTACATTCATCTGACAGTATGGTGACAGAAACTTTTTACACATAAGACATTTGATCAACTTACAAAATATGATGTAAATTATAGATTAAACTACCTGAATGTATACGAATGAGTTAAAACTAGCTCCACTTCGACATGCCATAATACTGAAATACTATTAATACATTAATACCACACTTTTTTAAATGATAATGCATACTTTTACAAGGATATTTAAATGCAGGGCTTTTGCTTCTAGGCTAATGTAGTATTTTATTCCACCACTGCTCAACAGCTAAAGAGATTTTTCCCAACCTGGCAACCCAAAAGTTATTAATGGCTCCCAAAGCATTGATATAACCCCTGATTTATTAAAAAAGTGGTGTTCAGCTTAAGTTGCGGATCCATTATAATAATTACGACCAAAGTTACAGCATACAGCGTGATTTTTCTATCCTACCTTTGACTTTAGGAACAGTGGAGCCAGCTCGGAGGAATAAGTAGCTTCGGGGCTGTTCTAATATGAAAAAAGGTGACACCAAACACTGCACTTAACTTTCATGATGACGTCTTTAAGCAAAAAAACGAACTATAATTCCGCGCTGTGAACGTGCAAACATCCGCCCATGTGCACCTGTCCGACCTGGACTGCAGCAGTGAGAGAGGAGAAACAGCACTGACTGCACACTGTGTGGTCACCTTCACCTGAGAGAGAGAGAGAGAGAGAGAGAGAGAGAGAGAGAGAGAGAGAGAGAGAGATGGAGAGAGAGAGAGAGAGAAAGAGAGAGAGAGGGTGTGTGCGCAGGAGAAGTGGTAGAAGCACATGCGGCAGCACGAAACAAATGGCCCCCGCAGAGAGCGTGGAAAGACGGCGGGAAGGACCGACTCACCTGCCTGCTTCCCGGAGTCCGCGAAAAATCCTCTGAGTCTTGAGTCGTCCTCACCGCTGCGAAACACCGAGCTGCACTGCCGCTGCTGCAGTTACCCAACGCTCACACACACACACACACACACACACGCACACAGAAACACACAGCTCAGCCCACCCCCTCACACATACACACACACACACACACACACACACACACACACACATATCCCGTAGGTTCTGTTGTCCTGCCTTATCTTTTGACCATATACTACAGTTTCCTCGTGAAGCCTACAGCTTTTCGTTGTTCTGATAAATAAAGGTTTTTTAAAGGAGTTTTGGCTACGTGTTATAACAACGTTTTAAATAATATAACACATACAAACATATCTTACAAATACTGTACATCCAAAATCATAAATTATTTAATCTTCTCTGGGCAAAAGCAAGTTGTTTTAATGTCTTGTCATTCCTCTTTGTCTTTATCTTTATGAGGCTTTCCAGGCGCAATAACTGAAAAAAATAGTTGACCTACTTAATGGGTGGAAAAAACTAAAAGTACTATAAAATAATGTCATGATATTTCAATGTTGAGTACAGAAAGCCACATAGAAATATAACAGAAAAACAGGCCTTAATGGGAATTATATAATTATGAGTATTATGTAAATGTTATTTTTCTAAAGATGGCCTGGAAACTGTATATAACACTGTCTTGGCATTTAAGCTTTTTAATGTGACAACCCTTCCTTCTGTATATGTAGGTAAAGTCTTAACATGTGTAGTATCCATGTGATCTGTATCTCATGACTGACCCCTGCTGGAGAAGAAACAGAAAAACAGTATCTACCTACAGTATCTGTCTTCTCCCTGTTCCCCCACCGATGGAACTCCATGGAAACCAACCAATACATAGGTGTTTTAGAAGAGTGGCCTATCTTATGTGTCACATACTAGCATTTATATACAGTATATAATTGGATTTATCTACATCTTAGAGTTCACAGATCGCCACAAACAAAATAATAAAGTTTCTTTCAAAAAGCAAAAAAAGGTCTCCCTGTTGCTGAGCCTACTTTGTGATTATGTAAACCCCCGACGTTTTCTTTAAATGAATAACTGAGATGGAGATTAGCAAACACAATGAGAACAGAGGAATATATTCACATGGCTCGACCCTTTTCCAGAGCTACTTGATGCATTAATACTGTGACATAGAGATAGAGATTATAGCAAGTTACATTTACCACAGTATAACATAATCTAATCTCTACAAAGATGTCTGGCTCTGCCATGTTTGGGTGTAAAGCATAGGGTTAGGTTACTAATAGCATCAGCTTGTTCAAGTGTCCCAGTAAGCTATGACAGTGTGACAGTGAGCCAGCATGAACAACACCAGGACGCTGAAGCTGAAGCAGCTAAATGAATCTAATTCAGCCATTAGTCATTCTATGATTTACACCTATGCTTTTGTCAAAATGTCTTCCCTGAAAAAACACCTATTACAGCTTGTTTTTAAAAGCAGGTGGTCCATTATTCAATCTAACTAGAAATATTTTGAAGAGCAAAGGTGCAGGTATGAATTGGATAAATTCCATTATGAAACTAACTGTGTCTTTCTTTTTCTTCTTTTCAACCATGTATCAGACTTCATCAGACTTTGCATACTGAATCATAGTGTTATATCTGTTAAGATAGACTCAGAATGAAACCAGATTGCCTTTATGTCTGTTGTGTGGCTCTTTTCCCATCGCAGACATGTTGTGAAAGGTCTGTCTTATCCCTGCTTAGCTATGTACACTGAGCATACAATACTGTCAGTTTCATTAAATATCACAGAGATTAATCTTGGTCTGCCGTCTTAGTCACATCACATTTAAATCCACTTTAATGCTGAAATGGTAAAAGGGGGGACACTAGCTGAAGAAATATTTTAAAAACCTTGTGATAGTCAGACATGAATTGCGCAAAAGGATGTGCCAAATATCATGCTGACGGGGTTTTAGAAGCTGGATGAGACAGATAGAGGTTAAACTAGATTTAGGCCAGTGGTTCCAAATCTTTACAGCATATGACCCCTTAAAATGAGCCTTCATTCTTTTGGATGAAGAGTGGAGAGATGCTGTTTGTTTGATTTCAGTTTAACTCATCCTCACAGCCACAGTTCCCAAGTTCCCAATAACACTAAATACTGCATATCACAGTGGAGCTTTGTGTCATTTATGCCCTGGTAAAACAAGCTGCTGCCACTGCCGCACACAGACAAACAGGTGACAAGGAAGTGGCGTCCTAACTGATGACCTGCCGTGATGAGAGGACTGACAGACGCATTTGCATTTTTATTTTGACCCCAAAAGAGCGTAGTGACATGTAGACGTAAATGCAATGGACCGTGGGCGTTGTATGCTTATTGCGTTTGAATATTATCAGTGTAGAGCAGGTTAAGTCTTAAAATTATTTGTCTATCGCTTTTCAATTTTCATTTCAATAGAACGCGTCATAGAACACACTGAACAAATAGAAAATTGACTCACAAATGCCTGTTTGGAAATTGTAAATGTTAGGAAGATAGTCACTATACTATAATTTTAATTTATTTGTAAATTAATTGAATGTGTTCACAGATATGTTTTTATTCATGGTATTTCTTTGTGTATTTGCAGATCTGTTTCATATTTGCAAGATATTTCTGTGAGTTTACAAATTTGTGGAAGGTGTTTTATATTTACAGATTAAACAATTACATACAGATTGTCAAATCTACCTCCATAGGGGACATGCAGGTTGGGATGGTTGGGATACACTGATTTAGGGCACAAATGAAGTGTGGGAACTAGACAGGACACTTCTATATAACAAATGTTTCATAAAAGGGTGCTTCAGAAGGGTAACTAGATAAATCTCAAAGATCATGAGATGATTAGAAAAGAAGAAAAACAAAGTTCTCCCACTCAGTTTTTATTAAATTTGGAACAATCCTCTTATCTTTGCTTTCTGTGAAATATGGGATAGTTTGACCCCTTTGGGGCTCAAACACTTAAACAAACCCATCTGAAAAGTTAAAGAGGAAATGTCTGTGGTGGAACTGCTAACATCTTATACACATCTGTAATGTGACAAGAGGCCATGCATTGCAGCTGTTTTTTGAGACTTGTGCATCAGGGAATTATGCTGGCCACTTTAAAAAATGTCTACTGACATTGTATAAAATGAACAGAGAAGTGATTATTAAAGAAAAAAATTGATTATTAAAAAAAACTGATTATTATTATGTATGAAATATATTATAATATTTCAAGTTTGAAAGTCACAGAGCTCTTTTAAAAGCCATACGGGGACCACGAATAGATGCAAAACGACAACAGAGACAGAAAATGACTACAGAGAATGCAAAATAACCACAAAGAGATGTCGACACAACCTCAGAGACACAAAAAATCTACAGATACACAAAAATGACAACAGAGAGACACAAAACACCTCAAAGAGACACAAAATGACCACATGTAGTAAAATGGTCACAAAGGGGTGAGTTACCACCAAAAAAGACACATTAAAATGTGAGAACACAACGTTTTCCATCAATAACTTTAACAGTTCAAATTAGGACTGAACAAGATTTTTTTTTTTTTGCTGCAAATGGAAAACATGTCTTGCTATGAAAATAAACCTAATTTGGGTTTTTTACATGGTTTTCAAAGTAATGTTGAAAGATAATTTGTCATCTAGCCATTTTCCAAGCTATTTGTATGCAGAGCACAGGAGGCAGAATTTCCAGTTCAGTTCCCTGAGATGTTTTAAGATTGATGTTATCTGCCTTTTGAACAGAATGTGCACTGGAGAAAGTCGTAATTGTATTTGTGCATTTAATTTTAATAAATGAGTTGATGGTGCACTTCAGTCGTTCAACTACTGTGACAAACCTGTGATTAATCAAAATTATGTTGACACAAATGATACGTAGTAAACCTGGGCACTTGCCCACTTATCCTGGTTGGTAATCAGCCTTGCTTGGCACTGGGTGGCGCTGTAACTCTTATCTGATTGTGTACACTGCTGGGAAACCCCATCCACAGACCCACTACGGTCGTCACGGACGTGAGTAACCGAATATAGTTGTCATGACGTGGACTGTCTGCCTCTACCGTCGCCTTGCAGTGATCGAGACACAGCCGAGTAGCAGCAGCAGCAGTAGCAGGCAGGAGAGCCAACAAGTAAGCTTCCCACCGAGCCAAACACGATTTACTCAGTCTGCTTAACAGCTCGTTTGTTGGTACGTAACATATATTTTCTGTGTTATGAATATACGTGAAGTTGGTTGTGATATTTTTCTTTTCTCCAGACAGCCAGCCTGTTGACGTTAACCAGCCAGCTAATGCTAGCATATTAATAAGGCTAGCTGGTGCTAACCAGCGGCTAGCTTAACTCAATCTGTTAGTGGTAGCTAGTCTTACAAGACTGCTGCTATGGACTGACATAACACACTATACACAACATGTGCAATGTTAAGTTAGTTGTAGCCTTAATTGATCATTATTATTATTATTATTATGAGCTTGTTGAATTGACAGCCGATAACACCTGGTCAATTAGCTGTTGTGAGTTTAAGCGTCGCCTTTTCCTGTAAACTGTATATTTTACTCGTCCAGCTTGTTTATAGGACGTTATTAATGCTTGTTACTCTAAAAGTCTGCTAGCCTTTGGTTCAGTGGACCTTATTTTCCCAAATTTTGAGCCGGATTCAACACGTGATTAAGTGTAAAGCCTAACATCTCACTGTATGCCCCCTTTTGTCATGTTCAGATGTCTGTTCTGTTAATCTGTCTTGAGATCAGGTGTCACCATGAATCTTTTGGCGATCAGAGTGAAAACAACAGGTGTGACTCGTGTCCCTGCCAAGACGCCCTTCCACAGTTGGAAACATCTCTGAATCTGCTTTGGCTGAGAGGACATGAATTGGATATTTGTAGATGTTGTCCCACTCTGCCTGTTACCAAGTGGACCACTTCTGATTTAGTAAGATATGTGTTAAGAGATGCGATATGGCGCAGCCAGCTGAGAGTCATCCCGCTTCACTGCTCGGATCTGATGGGAACAGGGCTGCAAAGCTTTTAGTTACACTCCAAGGAGATCACTTTGGCCAAATGTGCTATCTCACTCAGATGAAAGTGAGATCACTGAGATGAAAGTGAGGTTTTGGAGCCGTGCTTAGACATTACATTGTGGTTGCCTCTGACAGAAGGTATCACCTCGCCTTGAGACACTGTTATTGTGAGATATTATGTGGCTTTCCCACTGAGGATGTGACAGGGTGTTTGTAGATCAGGGCAAGTCTGAGCTTGTGGCAGTCAGGTGTGAATTAAGAGGCCTGTTGGTGTTTTTAAGTGAATTCATCTCCCAAGGGTGTGAGATGTGCCAGAATGCACTCAGGGCTTCAGGGAAAAGTAAAACAGTGAGAATAAAACCTCAGCAGGATTTACATTCATTTTGGAAAAGTCTTTGTCCTCAGTTAGAGCAATAAACAGTAATTCACAAGATGATGTGACATGGAGATAAAGAGATTTTTTCTTCTCTAGCCAGCACTTTTTTGTCTTTAAAAAAAAATCAGATCTCATGACCTTTGCAATTACAGTGGGTGTAGATTACGTTGTGTAACACCCTCAAAAACACCATCATAATTCAGTGTTGAATATGACACCCAAGGGTAATAAAGCACCTTTTGTTGTTTGACTATGAAGAAGAGCAGCTTATTATGGGGACAGTGAGGTGGAGTGGTTATTAAAATGATTTAGGGGAAATTGCAGTTTAACTCAAACACAGACATACATACATACATACATACACACACACACACACACACACACACACACACACACACACACACACACACACACACACACACACAAACACCACCACAGAGCTAGGAATGGGCCAGAGGAAAAAGGAACAGTGGCCCACAGCCAAACTAATGGGTACTTACTACCATTGCTATAAAAACAGCTCCCTTTGGTCTCCTCAGACTCTGTGGGGAGACAGAGTCAGGAATGTCAACATGATGTTGGGTTATTCTGAGATTTAACCATGAGATGTTGCAGTAACTTCCAGTAATACTCACAGATGTCTTTGTGTCACAGACGTGTCTTTTTGTGTTTCTATGTCACTCCTGAACTAAAAATAACTTTAAGAGCTGCGCTGTTTCTTGCAGGTTACAATGAGGTGGTGACACTGGGTCAGCCAGGCCGTGAGATGATTGCAGCTTGGCACGGAGAAAAGACGGAGCAGAGAGACTGAGAAAGAAGAATGGGCAGGAGCGTTTGGGGTTGCTGGCAAGGCGTCTTCTCTACTGCAGTGCTCTACGGCTCTTTGGCCCTTTTTACCTCCATCCTCCACAATGTGTTCCTGCTTTACTATGTGGAGACATTTGTGTCCGTCTACAAGATTGATAAGGTCTCCTTCTGGGTGGGAGAGGTAAGTGAAACTGTGCCAGTGAAACATGAGATATACATTTTCCCCTGTAGTCCAGGCTTGAAATTTAGCACTAATGTACCAGAAGAGTTAGCAGTGGTTTTTAAGGACATATGTAAGTGCTGTTAACCAGTTTGGTAGGTGGGCAATATCAATAAGCCATCATCAGCATGTATTTATTGATTTTTTTTTATATATAGCTTTGTTGACTTCCCTCTCTGATGCTCCACAGACGGTGTTCCTCATATGGAACAGCCTGAATGACCCTCTCTTCGGCTGGCTGAGTGATCGCGCCTTCCTCAGCTCTCCTCAGTAAGTGTCTCCATCCTGCCTTCTTCCCTTTTCTCTCAGAGAAAACACAGTGGCAAATAAACTTTCCCTCCAAATAAACATTTGAAACACTGTAAAAAAAACAAAAAAAAAACAAAACAAAACAAAAAAACACATGGATTTCCAGCTGCAGGTTTTCTTACACAGGCTTCCTGTACAAGTGATTATTAGCTGTTATATTTTTTTGTCCAAGCTAATTATTAATAGTGTACAAAAGCAAAGAAACAGGAAGTGACCTTTCAGAATATATTTCTTGGTAAGCTGAAGATAAAGCTGAATGAGCTTATTATTTGCACTAATGCTAACCCTTGCTAAACATGAGGCTGCCAACTGTGTTTGTTTTTCATGCTGATTAAATAACTGGCTCAGTATTGTCATAAAGTGGTGTCATAACAAAGTTGATGACTTTATTATGTGGACAAGTTTGTTATATCTGCACCGTTTAATCTGTTGCACAGCACAGATGTGCATCACTGACCCTTTTATTTATTTGTCTTTATTTAACTTGGGCCTGGCGTGCTGTTTCTGTATTTGTTTTGGTGATTATATAACACTGGTCATGCTGAAGTGGCCCCTGATATATCCTCCAAATAGTTTGAGAGTATTTAAACAGGTCTGTTGGCCTTACTTTTTTTTTTTTTTGGCTCTATTATAACTTCAGTCTCACTGCGCCAGAGAAGTTGCTTAATTATTACAAAATGTGTACTATTATCTAATTACTGCTGATTTTTGTTTCCCCACCCAGGACAGGCTCTCAGATCACAAATCCAGAGGTGGTGCTAAAGCGCCTGAAGGCTCTCTCCACAAATGGCCCTCTCTTCGCTCTGTCGTTCCTGGCCTTCTGGGTGGCGTGGGCCAGGCCAGGCCTGCAGTTCCTGCTGTGCCTGTGCCTGTATGACGGTTTCCTCACGATGGTGGACCTCCACCACAGCGCCCTGCTGGCTGACCTCGCCGTGTCCGCCACCGATCGCACGCGCCTCAACTTTCACTGCTCGGTGTTCAGCGCTCTGGGCTCGTTCTCAGTTTTTCTCTCCTACTCCTTCTGGGACAAGGAGGATTTCTACTCTTTCCGTTTCTTCTGTGTGACTCTGGCCACTTTTTCCATCTTGGGCTTTTTCGTAGTGTCCAGGTTGCTACAGCATCGATTTCAAAAGGAAGTCCGTACAAGACAAGATGAGGCTCTGACACTCAAAGAGTAAGGATTTAAAAAGATTTAGATATTCTGAAATGAACTTGTTTTTTTTCCTCTTTATCTCACTCCTCCCATTTTCTTCTGTTCTGTTCCAGGCTTAGTGTTGGCCATGCGCCACTTACCCAGCCAGAAAAACCTGTCACTATCGGACAGTATATCAAGCAGCTCTCCAGACACAGGAACTTCATGTGGTTTGTGTCAATGAATCTTGTTCAGGTGAGACATGTATCACATTGAATGTGCTACGAGGGCTAGTAGAGATAGAGATGGGAAGACCTGATGAATGTAATTCCAACAAGTGAAAATAGAGATTAGAAGTTGGGATGGAAATTTTACTTATTCATTTTAAAAACCTCTGACAATGTGTCACAATGTGATTATAAGGAGAGATACATGTCCATAGTATTTACATGGCATTACATAGTGTCTTTATGTAATGAGAATACACTACCATCTGCTTTTCTGTCACCTGTCTCATATTCATTCATTCATTCATAATGAATCAGTTAGTGCAGGGAGAATTTTGTGCAACTACTCATTTACATTCTATTAATGTTTTCACTCCCTCTGTAGGTGTTTCACTGCCACTTCAACAACAACTTCTTCCCTCTTTTCCTTGAACATCTCCTCTCTGACAATATTTCTGCCTCTACGGGTTCTATCTTGCTTGGTAAGATCCCTCAAAGAAACATTCAGCTCTTTTTAATGCAGGTGTGCTAGAGCTACACTATACAGACAAACAACAATGCAGGCAATCTAGACTAAAGTTTTAGGAAATCAGAAACTACAATGTTGAAATTGACTGCAGGAAACAGAGTGATTTTGTAATATTTTACACTAGGTTTGACTGCTGTTTGATGAAAGGATGTATGGAGAACAGATTTTAATTGCCAATTAGTAGATTAATATGCATCGTGGTGATTTTGATGCAATTTTGCCCAAAAATAATATAATAAATTGAAGATGATAAATTGACGCTTTCAGAAAACCAGTGAGGTGGTATTCAGAAATTCTCAAATTGTGGCTACAATAGAATAGATTTCTGTTTTTATTTTAATTTGCAGGCTGGTTTGTTGGCACTCCACATCCTTTTATTTTTAAAATGATTATTATTTCTGCTGATTTGTAGTCTTTTTTTTATTTATTTTAACGCTTCTCTGCTTCTGCTCCCATGCAGGGATCTCTTACATTGCCCCTCACCTGAACAACTTGTATTTCCTGACACTGTGCCAGCGTTACGGGGTTTACCAGGTTATCCGCTGGCTATTTATGCTCAAACTGGGACTTAGTGTGGTTATGGCGCTGGCAGGGGCTGACCACATTTATCTGCTGTGCATCTTCATTGCTAGGTATGGCCACGTACACACATCAGCACACGCACCCGATGTGTGACAGCTTGTACTTTTGTTTGCTCGTTTCTTTTTCTTTTTTTCTTTTTTTTTTTATAAAGTTTTGTCACTTGAAAAGCTGATTGCACAATCACACAACAAGCACATATCAAGGACGATTAGTATCAAAGGGTTCACAAGGACACGCGAAGGAATCTGTATCACGGCCTGTTTCTGAGTCAACTCAACATTTGTGACATGTTGTATCCAAATATTGTGTTAGCTTGTCTTTGCCACAAGACCTGTTTGAGCCTCTGTCACAGAAGATGAGCAACACTGCTTTATTTATGTAGCTTTAGCCTCCACTGGCTTTAACATCTGTACATTTTAAAATATCCTCTGTCCATAGAGCAAAGTAACACCACCCCTGGATTTAGCCAGTCATCTTATTGCACTGTTGAGAAATAATCATGCTGTTCTTACACTTAACAACAGGATTTGAATGCATTCTCGCACTCACTGCAGCTGAGCCCTGATGGTATGTGGTTTGTTGTTTTAGTCACAGTTGTGGAAGAGGTACCACTGAACAGTGTGTGTGTGTGAATGCTTTTGGTTCTCTAACTCTGAAAGCTTCAAGCTGAGATGTTTTTAAAAAAAAAAAAAAAAGAAAAAACACTGACCACAGGTGATAAAGTTACTTCACACAATATACTGTGGTTCTGCACACATAGACACACCTTAGCCCAGTCTGTCAGGTCAGGAACTGTTACCACTCCCTTCCATTATGAATGGTAAACTGCATTACAGCGGATGTTCTCTATTGGGGCTGAAGCCTGTAATCTGCCCTCTCTTCCTCCTAGTAACCGAGTGTTTACAGAGGGGACGTGCAAGCTGCTGAAGCTGGTCATTTCCGATCTGGTGGACGAAGACTTTGTGGTCAACCGACGGCAGCAAGCCGCCTCTGCGCTCCTCTTCGGGATGGTTGCCTTGTTGACCAAACCCGGTCAGACATTTGCGCCGCTCATCGGCACCTGGCTGCTCTGTGTTTACACAGGTACAGACAGAAACAGTTGCACTCGGTCCTCATAAGGAAGTGAACATAATAAGCTTGTTTCAAAGTGGTGCTATAGGTTACTGTATTCATGTGTGTTTGTTCCTTACTGGCACACAAAGTATCAAGTAGCTCAGCTTGCTCAGCAAGTTACATGAATTCCAGCTCTATCAGTGATCAGTGTGTACGTGTACAAATATGAACTGTTTAACAATGTGATGTTGATGAGGTTTTGTGTAGCTGAAACTTAATGAAAGGGGAACTGAAGATGAAATAAGTGCAGCTTACACAACAGGAGAATTAGACTGCACAGGGTTGCACAAAATGATTTATCAGAGTTATATTGCAGATTGTTTTACCTCCGGACAGAGCCAGACTGCTTTGAGTCTTTATGATAAACCAAGCTAACTGTCTGTAGCTTTATATTGAGCTGACATTCTCATCTACCTCTGGCTAAGAAAGCAAATTACCTTATTTCCCAAGTTTGAACTGTTACTATAAGGGAAATAACTTTATGTCCCAGTAATGCTTTTGAAATATAATCTAATGAGTTTTTTTGTGTTACATACCTATCTTAGCCATACATTCAAACCAAAAGTATTTGTATATTTAATTTGCTTTATTATTATGGTCCTTTTTAGTGGGCTTTTTCTCATATTCATTTTTTGCAGGGCTTCCTTGTTACAAAAGACTAAAATCTAGACTGATTTTAGTAGGAGAACCATCCATTCTGATAAGAGTTGAATGTGTGAATTGATTCATTTGTCTTGCTTTCATTGAAGGTACTACTTTTTTCTCATGTTGTGTTCTCTTCCTCTTCCTCAGGTTATGATATTTTTGAGAGGGAACCTGTGAAGGACTCTCTGGTTTCTGTGCCTGACATTGCCTCTGGCTCAGGGACTCCGCCTCTACGCCTGGGCTGCTTCTACATGTTGGTGTTTGTGCCTATCACCTGTGCCCTTCTGCAGCTGGCCGCCTGGTCTCGCTTCACACTTCACGGCCGTAAACTGCAGGGGATCAAGACCCTGAGGCAAGGGGCCCAGCATGGCCACCTTATTGATGTCAAGGCCATATGAACTGAATAAAGCTGGGTGAAGCTGCACACAGACACTTTTAAATAATCAGTTTTACAGTCCCTTTGATAATAACTTTGGAGATGAAGCAGATAAGCACAGCCTGGTGTGAACCACTACACAACAATGTGGTTTTGTGAATGGTGAAAAATGCACAGTGGGATGAGAAATCCCTCTGGAAGGAAAGGGAAACATTTTAAAAAACGAATATTGCCTTATTTTTTATATTAAAATATTGACCTATATTTATATTTGAACAGATGACCAAAAGATAAAGTAGAACCAATCAATTCTTTGGATGTAGAAGGACCAAGGCGAAAAGTTTTCATGGTGCAGGCCAAAGATAGAGTGCCCTCTTCAAAATGGTTTGTAAAGCATAATTCTGGCCTACAATCTGAGTAACATCAGGAGGTTTACCACAGAGCTACTGTTCTGATTTTAATGTTATTAACAGGATGAGGAAAATTGAATAAAATTGCATTAATGTGTTCAGAGTGTTGTTGATACTGCATGGATCCTGCACTTCAGAGCCGATTAATTATTTTACTGTTTCTTTACATTTACACAGAATGCCCTGCCAGTCTGATGTTGACAACTGTATTTTCTGATACGTCCAGTATTGATGATGATGATGATGATGTTTTTGCACAAAACTGCCATTTGTCTGTTGTACTTCTAACATTCTGATTGTGACATACTTAATGTATTGTAGTAATACAAATTGGAATAAGTAATTTATATCAGTAACCATATTGACAGTTCAGTTTTGTAATTTTTCAGATTACACAAAGAATGTGTGACATTTCCACAAATAAACCTCATCTGTGTTGAAAGTCAGACAAACTCTGCTGTGCCATGACACCTGTACAAGACGAACTGAAACGTTTCTAAACTGGGTCATAAAACTGAAATGTGAAACGTTTGGACCATCTGTATGTGTGAAATCTTTCTGCTACTTACTCAGGAAGTGAAAACAGAAGTCCACTATGGAAGTCTTGATCCTGAAACTTGTAGCTATCATTCACGATCAGTGTATAAGGCACCAAACCATTTGCTGTTTCAGTTGAGTAGCCTTATTTCTGGGAAAATACAAACCAACATTTTTTTGTGTATGTTAAGGACATTTACAGGCCTGCCATATCTGGGTCAGTTATGTTGGGAACATCCCTGAAAGCATTCCTTTATTTTAAGAGCTAGAGAAACTGGTATGATCCGTCTGATTTTATTGCAGTCATATTTTGTCTCTAAGATGTCAACTACTGTTCAGCAGTGTCCTAGGATTATTGTTACCTGGGTCCCACAGAATCACAACCCTCTGCCCAGCCTGGGTTGTACACACAGAGCCATGGCCAGATTGCACTGCTAAGGGCAAAAATGTGCCTCAGGGGCCCAATTAAACTCCTCATTCTCAACACTTGCTGTGCAACATGTTTTTCTGTGCTGAAATACTACCCGGCTGCAGATTCACTATGTCATAGTTAATGAACTGTAATTCTGCAACATGCAGAGCATAAGCCTAAAATTTAAATACTGAATTCCTCAGACGCATGATTTTGACTCAAGACAAGGCCTCATCAGGTAATGACTTATTAGGTCTTTATCAGAAAGTATTTGTTGTTTGTTTTTTTTTGTTTTTTTAAAAACACTTGACACACAAAACACCTGGGCTCTCCAAAGTTCACCTTAAAAGTGGTTATCCGTCAGCAACTTAAATTTGTAGGATCTTTTAGAGGCTGGAAGTGATAAGAGAAGGTTAGCAAATGTTTTTCAAGAAAGGGAGACAAAATAAGATAAAAGTTATAAATATGTCGATTATTTAGTGTAACAGAAGTACATGTGGAAACTTCATCTTCATCCATCTTGCTCGTTTGATTATTGAGCAAGAGTTATTTAGTGTTTCACGACGACTGTAGCCCAACCAACTCTGACGCTTCTTGCGAGAGCGGAAGTAGCAGGAGGTAATTCTCTCGCTTTTACTCCCTGTGGCAGTAAAGCGCATGCGTGTGGTGTCCATATCCATCATTTAATCAAATCTTGATCATATACTGCATTCTTTTTTTATTTCACAGGTAAGCGTGTTAATAATTTGTTTGAAAGTTTGTTTTTGGTAAATTCGAGGGCTAAACGAGCTCCCCACGTGTGGTATGTAACCGTGAGCAACATATCCCTTACCCGTCATGCACCGCGCGCAACCTTTCACATTGCTTGTTAAATGTATCGTTTGTATTAAAAACAAACAAACAAAAAACACTTTATCTAAATGATTAACATTTGGATCGTGTATTTACATAAGTAGTTTATACACAGTGCAAACGACTAATTGTACCGGCGCAGTGCCACCGTCACTGTAGGGTGTATGACGGCGGATCACTACCTCCAAGTTTTCTACAATCAGGCAGTACACTCATGTTTCTCTTCAGATCGTATAAATCTTTCGCCTTTTACTAAAGATTTCCGTGGAGAGGAACAATATGAGTTCAAACTAATTTTTTGATGCCCTGCCTCGTGCGGGGCTTCCTTTCTTGTATAAAAATAAAACTGAATAGATAATTACTAAATTTCCGAAAGTGCAGGTATGAAGTCATGATAATATTTATACAGACTACGCTACACATTGCTAGAACTTTATGGTACTTTACTATATAGGCACACAAAGAAAAGTGGGAATGCTTTCTAAAGTAATGACATGAATGCTTTTTATTGATAAAAACAAAAACCACCAAATCAAATAAATAATTGTTGTAACAGCCCCTTATTTTTAGTACATGTGCACAATATTACCTGGTAGGTAGGCTGTTCGGACCATCTTGTTCTTCTGTGGATTTATTCTGTCTCAGTGTCTTCTGTCCCTTCATATAATCCCAGACTGACTCCATGGTGCTGAGATCAGGGCTCTGTGGGGGCCAGACCATCTGTTGAATGACTCCTTGTTCTTCCTGTCACTGTAGATAGTTCAGTATGACTCTGGATGTGTGTTTGGGCTCCTTGTCGTGCTGCAGAATGAATGGCATGCCTCTGTGATGGATAAGAATCTAAACAAGTGCCTAAAACTTTTTCACTGTATTGTATATTTATATATATTCATATTTTGATATGTAAGTTTTCACAGCCTTCATTGTTTTTGACATGTAATTCTGGTTATATTCAAATATATATTAGTATTATTATTTCTCATCCCAGTACAAATCTCTAATAAAAGATGTTCAAAAACATTTACGAGTTACGTCTGGAGTTATATTCCTGATACTGTGTCAACATACACTACATGTATTTCTAGAGTTTCTCTTCGAGAACACATGGTGGATTGTATTTGACTTGAAATTCCAGCAGGGGGTGTAAAGCAGCTGGAGAGAGCGAGAGTGATAACTACACATATAAATACAAACTGATAAATCCTTGTGTTTCCTTGACATTTAATATTAGATGTTGTTTTCCAGTCATAATTTTATTATATTATATTCGTTTTTCTCTGCCTATAATCTGTCTGAAAAATACAAATAATTACTAAATATCTACATTAATGTTATCATTGTAGTTAACTTAGTCTTAATCAAAAATGTATGTGATAAGTCTTTTACATTTTTAGCATTTCCATGTTGTAATATGAAAATGAGTCATCTTCATACCACTCTTTCCGGTCCACCCTCTGTCCGTGAGATGCCACAAAAAGAATTCATAGGTTTAAAGAACACACTGGGAAGTTTGGTTATAGTCAGACTTCCCATTTCTCGTGGCTTTAGTGCTGTAATCTCTCAGTGGTCACCTCCTTCAGCAGAGACGCACACATTCGCACAGAACAGGAAATAAGAGAGAGAGAGAGGCAGGCGAGCAGAAACAATACATGCAGGCAGCAGTCTGAGCCGTGCGACTCCGGCTCTCTACATAACACAACTGCTTCAGCTCTGTTTGAGGGACGGCCAATTACGGGACGATTTTGGGAAACACAATCAGGCAAGTAGAAAAATTATTACTCCACACTGAAGCCTCAGGATGTGAAATTTAAGGATGTGATTCTTATTGTTGTTGCTTAGTCTGTTTTAAAAGTGTATTCAGATGAGTTGTCCTGACTTGCACTTTAGTTTATTGATATTCAAGTTTAACTCAAATTCAACAAGATTATGGTTTTATTATGTATTATTTTTCATTTTGTTCTTTTTCGCTTTTTTGATGGATTATACAATAAACATTCAATCACACCTGTTAAAAATAAAATGTAAATGTTAAAATTTAACAAAATGGCTACAACAAAAACACAGAATTGTACTCTTTGGATTTGAAATAGCTGCTAACCACAACATCCTGTTGTGTGATTATCATATACATAAATGTGCTTTATGAGACAACAAACAGCTGTAAATACTTTGAATGCTTCATAACTTAAACACAACCTGATAAGGCAAACTGAGATTACAAAGTGACGTGGGACTCTGACGATGAGTTAAGGTTGGTGCAGGCTTCCTGTTTTGTGGCTGAGTAATTTTCAGTCTGCTGCACTAGTGGTTGGTAAGTTTATGTTAAAGTTGCTTTGCAGCAAATGGAAGCAACTTCCTGTCTATTCCTGTGCACAGAAATAGTTTTTTTGTTTTTTTTAACATCTGCCACCCTTTTGTTCATATTCAACTACCAACCTTTCCTATAAATGAGCATTCTCTCAATAAGGTCAACCTCTTACCTTAGATGGATTAATTACCCGACAAGCCGGCCGGGTCGCACTGACCCAGGCTGTCACTGTTCACATTTCTTGTTGGAAAGTCAATTGAACAATTGAGAGACACAAAACAGCAACAACACAAACACAGAAAATTATGCAAAACTGCTACAAATGGACACGAAATGTCTACAAAGACAAAATGATACATATAGACACTAAACTTGTGCTTCTCAGAGTGGGGTCCGTGAACCCCCAGGGGTCCTTGAAGGGGTTTCAGGTAGTCCTCAGCAAAAAGCTGAATAATTTATTTCCATTATAATTCCATCCATATGTAACACAATGACAGAATGTGAGACTATTTTGGTCGTGAGTTTCAAAAACTTTCTGTAATAAAACATCTAAAAGCAAAAATCTTGTTAGATGGCGCACCCTGGGACAAAATCTTATCAAATGGGGGTCTGTGATCTAATTTGCATCAGATTAAGGGTCCTTGATGTGAAAAAGTCTGAGAACCACTGCAAGAAACAACTACAAAGACACAGGAAGACACCAGAGAGATGCAAAATTACAACTAAAAGACATACAATGTCACCAAATGACAGCAAAGAGACACAAAATGTAACTAAAACCACAACAAAGGACACAAAGTGACTAGAAAAGACACAGAACAACAACAAAGAGACACAAAACTCTGTGTCTCTGCTGTGTGCTCCTATATAAGAAGGGTGGTATGTTGTCTCATAATCCATCCATGACACTAACAAACCTTAAAGGGCCAAGGTGCATCATCTTGACATCTTTCTACAGATGTGAAAGTGTGTGCTAATGAACTCTGACATTTGTAACAGCTATTTGGTGAAAGCCACAACACCTTCACGTTTCCTCTATTTGCAGCTCCATGATGTTTGCACAATAACGCAGAGGCCACCGTGGAGCATGGAGCTCGTGTCAGTGCAGTACGAGTTTGAGTACACGGCGAAGGACGGTCACCTCGTGTCCATCAAGCCTAATGAAAGCTACATCCTGGTCTCCAAGACCAACGACCACTGGTGGCACGTCCGCAAAGACCAGCACACCAGGCCCTTTTATATCCCTGCGCAGTATGTGAAGGAGCTGCCATCACATACTGGAGACTCTCCTGGTGCTAATGAGCTGGAGTCAACTGGGCGTGTGACTAACAGTAAGCCGGTGGGTACTGTAGGTGTAACACCGTGTAAAGCGACGTCTCAGGATGCTCCAAGAGACGCACACCGGCTCTCTACTTTTGGTTCCTGCCAGAACCTGCCAGATGTGAAGCTATGTGAGACTCAGAAGGGAGAACAGTCCACCAGCAGTTTCGCGCCTACACATACAGATCACACAGAGACGCACAATCCAGCAGGAAGCTTTTCATTTACCTCAGCACCTGTGGAAACTGACAACCTGCAAGTGTACGCAAAACCTCAGCTTGTGGTGAAGGTTGGGAAAGGACAACAAAAGCCAAAAATCTCGCTGCAGGATGACAAAGTAGAACAACCACAGTTTTTTGTGGATGATGAGGACATGACCTTCCCTACACCCCCTAGTTCCCCCATATATGACACCATCCCAGAGCTACACCTCCCAGAAGTTGAAACATTTTCTAAGCTGTCTGATCCGGTTGCTTCAAACGACACATCAGCGTCACAGCAGCAGCGGAGTTTGAATCAAACTGCAGAGGCCACTCCTTCTACAGATGCACTTCCCATTCAACAGGTAAGGATGTCATGCAATATTACTGACTGCATTACAAGTAAATTTAGGTGTGGTCAGGTTTTACCCATATAAGCGTGATGCATTTAATTACTGCAGTTTGCAATATTTGTAAAAGAGGTTTTGTTTTTGTTTGTTTTTTTGTTTTTTTACCGTCAATTACTTCCGGTATGGTGAAATTTTGGTGGAATACTCAAACACCACTTCCTGAAATGTTTGGGGCATGACCAAAATGTGTGGGTATGGTTGCCAAATGTGTGTGTGCCACAGTTTCTCCATTCATGTGAGTGTATTGGACCCATTTTAGCCACTTCTTCCGGTGTCCGACAAAATGTCACAGTTACCTCCATGTATTTGAATTGGTTACTAAATGTGCTTCATTGCATATTTCGCCCTGCCCCGCCCCTGTGTTACTGTTTTCATTCATCATTCTGTATCACGAGATCAAAAATGTGGCATTGTGATTTCACAGCCAGGAGAGGGCGCAGTTTCATCATGTAAAGTCGTAGAGGTCAGCTGCCATGTGTTTGCAGCCCTGTGTTTTACTGTCTTAAAGTGAAATGAAAGCAGCTTTAATGTGGCTTTTTGTTTCTAATCAGCAGAAAAGGTCTTTTTTTTTTTTAGAAGAGTGAAGAACTCTACTAATTAATCTAAATCACAAATATAAAATACACACATATTACTTGTTTGCATTTAAAAGGACATACTGTACCTGAATCAGAAGTGTTGCACAGTGTCACATGATTATATCAGCTGTGTGTAGTGAGGGGATCTCCACTGGCTCCTGTATAAATACACCTGTAAACACCTTACTGAGGGTCACAAGATACATCTAACAGGACAAGAAAGAATATAAAACATGTTCTGCTACATAGAATAATTGGACTTTTTTCAGATCTTGCTCCGTTCTGAGCATTTTTACTATAACACTGGACAGTTTTATCTCTTCAGGCCTCTATTTTCTCACATTGTGTGACAGTGGGTTTCCAGTAGCTTCATTTTAAGGGGTTAACAAGTCCTCGCTGCCTTATGTTGATGTGTGCAGTGCTGCAGTTAAAATCTGTGCCCACCTAAACTTACTGTAATACAGTATAACGCCTCAGTGACTTCACTTCCTGCTCTGATGTAACTTTCATCTTATTATTTACATGTGTCAATCTGCTGAAGTTCAGAAAGTGTCGAAAATAGTGAATTTTAAAAATTAGTGGAAAATTCAGACTTAAAGTAAAAGTACAGAAATATTATCAAATAATAAAATGCACATAATGTATCACAAATACCCATTAGACAACAGAATTACCCCCAACAGTGTTATATTACTATATAATTTATTATATTATCAGATGGGCATAATTAATAACTTGTAAACTCTATTTTAATGTTGTAGTGAAGCTAATTTTAACTACTTTAAGATACTTCATATATTATAGTTAATCTATTTATTTGGTAGTTTAATCCTTTATAAACCATAAACCATATTCACCATTTTATAAACTTATCATGGGTTTTCTGTGTAAATCTTCACTGAAAATGAACAATTATAGCTGTTGAAGTGTAATGAAAAGTAAAATATTTAACTCTTAACTGTAATAATCCATAATTATGCTTGATTTCCACCACTGGTTTTATTGGAGAGATGACGAAATCCCTCTGGATCCACACAAAAAAAAAAACTTCATACAACTTTGTTTTAATCTCCAGGACCCCTAAAAAGACTTAGATGTGTAAAATGTATGGAGTTTCCCTTTATAAGTCCAGTACTAAGGTAAATCTACTAAGTTACTGTCCATCACTGAGTAAATTAACCGTCTGATTTGGATGAGATTTACAAAGAGTCAATCACTTGTTGATTTTGACACTTTCTGCAGTGAGGGTCCTGACTTGGAATACCGCACTGGTCTGGTTCACAGTAACTGTGCCAGCTCATCAGCATATGAATGGCCGGGTCCCCTTCAAGCCATTTCAATAGACGAAAAGAGGTGTTTCTTGAATACCTCAGAGAAAGAGAGAAAAAAAGGAAAAAAAAAAAAAAAGCAGCTGATTCAATCCCAGTTTTGCTCAGCGAAAGTTTTCAGCGGGCGTGGAGTCGCGTTGACCTGCTGTGTAAAGTATAGCTTCCAGTATTGATCTTCGCTCTGGATTAATAACTCGGTGAACTGCTCCGGGAAGAGCTGCTGGAGGATTGTGGTGCATGTGTGCGACTCTGTTGTCAACTTTTAAAAAGGGGGGGGGGGGGGGGGGTTATAGAAAGCTGTGCTCACTCCTGAACAGAACAGAACAGAACAGGTTACAAACAGGTTGTGTCGGCTGGGTGGCTTCCCTCTGAAGGAAGGAAGGAGTTAATCCGAAAGCTGTCGGCCACTCCCAAACCTCCAGCTGCTGCTACCTGGTTTCCCCGGCACCGCGGACGATCCCGGGAGTCGTGGCGAACCGCACCGCTGGGAAACGATGAAACATATCCGAATACACTCCTCGCGTCGCCTCCTTTCCCTTCTGGATGTAGTTTGTTGAATATTAACGACAAAAAAAACCAAAAAACATACAAACAACTACTTTTTGTTTCAGGTAAGTGTAACGCACCTGTTGCAAGGTTAGAGGAGTGACGTCAGCCAGCAGCAGGCAGGTTGTTGTGGAAAAAGGTGTTTGATGAGGTTTCTGTTCAGTTTTAAACCAACTGTGAGTGGCACTGTAATGGCTGCAGCCTTTCCCAGTTTACCCAGTGATAGTGAGGGCATCACCAGCACAGTTTGCTGCTTGGGTGTAACTGGATTCACTTACATTTGCTGATTATAATCTGTGTGTTTCAATTTCTCCTCCTGTGGAAGCGTGAATGAGACCCCACACTTGTTACAGGACTGCAGACGTGCCAGGACCCCTCAAGTGCATTAATTCTTACCCCACAATGGAGGGCCATCTCCATGGTGATCATGTGGTGGGAGGTGGGAGTTGGGGGCACTGGCCTGACTCTCAACAAGAGGGGCTTTGGAGCTTTTAGTGCCAGCCCTGCCATACAGTTGGATTTTGTGTGTGTGTGTGTGTGTGTGTGTGTGTGTGTGTGTGTGTGTGTGTGTGTGTGTGTGTGTGTTCGTTCATATGTAATGTGCAGAACTCGCAATTAGCCCAAAATGTAGGTCACTTTATATCAAGGGTCTATGGAGGCTGTTCTTTTTGTCTCTCATGGGATATTAAGTTTGGTAAGTGGATGACAAATCCAGTTGGGATTGGGAATTCAAAGTTTGGTTAATTTTAACTTTACATCTTGCAGAAAGGCAAAGTTGAATACATATTCATGCCTGTTTTGTTTTAAGGCAATATTCCTCTCATAGTCGTGCTTATTTTGTAGCTCTTTGTGGCACCAGTGTGTTTGTAGTGTGCTGCTCTTTGGAAGAGCCTCTCTAAAGGTTCATGATGAATATTGAGCATGACTTGTCTGATGTATCTTTATCACTCAAAGTCAAGATAATTGCCACATGGGGTCCAATGTCCCATTGATCTTTGTAGTAAAAGACGTAAAAGAAAAGTTGAATCCGCAGCCCTGACTGTGATGTTTGTTTTATTTTTAGCATTTTAAACTGAACAGATGATCCCGTTCCTTCCATTCAATCGTGTTTGAGAAAAACCCGGATGAATCGCAGCTTTACCGTGAGCACCTCACCTGCTGTAATTCCTGCTGCTCTGTTGAGCAGGCAAAATCAAATGCCAAGAAACCGCTCCAACAGGTAGTGCGAGTGTCTGGTCAGACGCCTGCCTGACAGAACATGTGTTCGCCCAAGAAGAACAGGTGCATGTAGCTTCAGCTTCTTGGTTGTTCCCGACTCGCTTTTAACCTTTATTGTGTGAACTGTTTTGACGAAGAACAGAGACGTATTTCGCCATTTAAGCAGAGTGAGTTAGTGCTTTCCGTGTCGGTTTAAGGTTTTACAAGCAGCCAGTGTGTCACACAGGTTTGGTGGTGTGTTCTGCATGTACCTGCAATGTGTGACAGTAGAGAGGAGAGGGTTAGACGAGCCTAGCCTCTGTTTGCACCTCTCATGTATTACCTTTACATTCAAGTCACAGAGCGAAGCAGCTGAAACATAAATACCCGGTGGTGAAAACTCCTGATAGTTTGACCACACATATGTCTGTTTTGAAAGTATTTCCAGACTCTTTTTCTGATCTTTATCCCAGTTGCAACTGGTTTTCCCAATCCAGGTAACCAGGAATTACACATGTCCTTGCTCATTTGTAAAACAACTGTTATTTTGAATGAAAATAGAGAAAAACAGATATACATCAATATAACTCATAATAACTATTTAAATCGTCTGTCATTATCAGCTGCCATCTTTGTTTAGACTAGAAACAAGAAGTGCAACTTTGGAATCTGGTTAAAACTTCTGTAATCATGCAAATCATGAATATTTTTTCTTGCAGGTAGTAAGAAGAGTCTTTGAGGAGTCTGGTTATAGCCACAAATGGTGTTAAACAACTTTATTGTTTTTTTTGGTCTTGCTCGGATTGCTTGGCGTTTATTTTTCAGACAATCAGAAGTTCACTCTGTAACTCGAATGTAGCACATGAGAGGTCAAATTGGGGCAATTTCAGACACCTTGGATTGTTGATCCACACAGTAATGTATAGATAATCTGCAGGAGGCCTCAGCTGGTCTTTGTGAAGAGTTGCATGAGTCACACGGACAGGAATGTCCTTTGTGTCATTACTATGTGCAACATGTTTTTGTGAGGCTCGAATGACGTGCTAGATTTCAGTGATCCTCACCTTGAATGCAGTGGTGTTCTGCTGCTGTTTATTAGTGCAGAGCAGAAGGTTCCCGGAGAGAGAAAATGTTTTCCACAGTCACATTCAGCAGCCTGTTTTCACTTTGTTTGCATGCTGCGTGTTGATATTTACTTGCACCTGGCGCTAAATGTCAAGGTGTCATCTCTGCAAAGGGGCGAGGTTTCCATTTTCGCCGGCTCATTTCTAGTTTCCTCGGAGAGGATTGCAGAAACTGGCGCTTAAATATTTCCCCTCCTACACTGAAAACACTTCACCCACAGAGTAAGAGTGGGAGAAACCTGTCACGAGCAAGACATGTCTGCAGATGTTGCTCGTTGGCGCACAGACCTGGCCGGGAGTAGCAAAGAGAAGAACGCGATAAGCTGAAGGGCTCTACTTTGAGCAGAGTTACCCTGGATTCTGGGCCATGAAGAGTGTGATGTAAGAGGGGGGGTGGGGGGGTGGGTGGGGGGGGGTGGAGCCACGTTGATTCAATAGCTCAACTGTGTGCTTTGTGGCGTGATTTGGGCCCCAATTTGGAACTCCATTGTCTGATTGGATGAGTGCTAATGTGGTTAAGTAATCAAGCAGATTGCTGCTTCATGCATTGCTGAGGGCTGTATTTGAGAGTTGTCTGCTTCTGCCCTGCAGGATTTTCAGTCCGTGTCGTGCTCCAGAAAACATGTTTAAATGCACTTTCTGGAAATGGTTATTTTGCATCTTCGGAGTAAAACAAATCCCAAACACAAACAGTTTCTCTCTGTAGACAAAACTTGAAAGATGTCACCAGAGTCAGATGTAAACATATTCAGCAGTGTGTACATGTCAAGGTTTTTTGATTAGCAAACCTATGGGAGGAGGGGGGGGGCTCCAGGAAGCATTGATTCACTACAGCCTTGATACACACACGCATGACTGCAGCGGTGTAAACACCCCGCCTCAAACCTAATTTGAGATCAACCCTAACCCCAAAAACCTTGACTGAAAGAGCCACAACACGCTCCGCCCCGCCGTCTGCAGCATGTTGTCCCCCATGTAGAAGGAAGTATTGATTGAACAATTGGACTTCCTGTTTCAAGCCTTTACCCTCGGTGAAGTGCAGTTTTAACAACACAGCGTCTCATCAGAGCTCTCCCATGTCATTGTGGGAAATTATTGCTTCCCCTTTTGTTCCCCAATTGTTGGCTTATTGACTTGCTGGAAGGAGGTTGAATACTGTACACTTTAGAGAAGCGGCTGCACATGAGTGTGTAGTTGCTTTCATTTTCTGTGACGTGTTTTCTTTTCCTTTTTCGACTTTATCCCTAAACTAAAAGGCACATGCTCTCCAAGAGCTTTGTTTCCATTGCTATCGTTTCCTTTTTTTTTTTTTTTATCATATAGGCCCACAGGCAGGAAGTAGGTTGAAGTGACCTGCATAGTTTATGCTGCTCCCTTCATCTAAGCCCGTTCTCTGTCTTGTTTTCATTGTCTCTTTCTGCTTTTGGCTCTTAGCACAAGCAGACAGTTGCCCTCTACCCCCCTATCCTGCGCAATGGAATTCACGCATAGGCTCACACAAACACACACACACACACACACACACACACACACACACACACACACCTCACCCAGTCCTCGCACAGTCCCTTCCTGCTGCTGCTATTGTAACAGAGTTCATAGTTCTCCTTTCTATCTGGGCTGCAACTGTCACAGCTGCAGCAAGAGGAGGATGTGCGCTGGAGGGTGTGTTTCACGAGTGTGCCGACGCCTCTCTCTCTCTCTCTCTCTCTCTCTCTCTCTCTCTCTCTCTCTCTCCCTCTCTCTCTCTCTCTCTCTGTCTGTCTCCCATCACAAGCTGATTGAACGTGGTCGCACGCTTTCGGGTCGCTGGTGTGGAGTTCGGTGTCAGTTTGTACATGTGGATTTATGGCTCCTCTAAATAGAACAATATAAACATGGTGGACATGTACTCCAGGGTTTGGTCAAGTCACCGGGCCCAGCGGGGCTTGACTCTGCCGGTGGTTCCTCAGGTAGGTCATCCCACTGGCATCAAAGCCGCTTTTATTTCCACATTGTAAAAAATTTCAGTCCGTGTGATCGGCACACTTTACATGTTTATATGTTTTGATGACGGTCTCGCTTCCTGCTTTGCGTAAACATGTCACCTCTGCACTTGTCTCTCTTCCTGTACTGCGTAAAGTGCCAGTGATCGGACGGCGCTCACAGCTGTTGCTGCCTTTCTAGTTTTGATGTTTTTACCTTTTTTTTTTAGTTTGGATGTTCAAAAAAAAACCCTCATATGTGTTTAGGTGTGAATAACAGTTTCATTTGTTGTCGATGAGCATTTCAGTCACTTGTTGTGGACCCCGGCAGGTCTTTGTAGCAAAACAACCGCAGCAGAGAACTGGCATTGTGATGTGGAACGTCATACGGGTACACAGAGTGAAGCAGCTTCAAAGTACAGACATTTTAAAAACGGCGCCTTTCATCTGGAAATAAACAAAACGTCTTTTTTCTTCCATAATTTTGTGTTGATTGTTTTTTTTTTTTTTTAAGGAAGACAGCAGACATGTTTTCTGTCATTAGGGCCTGATGGTGTTTCGCTTACACACTGCAAAGATACTAACAAGAGTCAAAGTTTTCAGATCCTCCACTATGTTAGTTTAGAAATACTCCTTTACAGAGGAGGAAGTCCAAACTCGTCAAAATCTATAAAAACAAATCCTGCAGAAAAATTGTAAATGGATATAAATAAAATTATTAGATTGTTTTCTGATGCATCAATATGATGTTCAGTAGTTTCCAAACCTAGGGGGCCGGGCCCCTCACACAGTCAGGGGATGAATCTGAGAGGTCGTAACATGATTGCGGAGGTAGGAACGAAGAAAAATAAAGTTGTTTTTTTTTTAGGAGGAACTTGTAACGACTCATACAGTAGACGTCTTTTTGTGTGAGGCCACAAACGTTTTCACATTTTCTATGTAAAGTAGCAGCTGTCAGATAAATGTGGTAGAGCAAAAGTAGTGGAGTGGACAGGTCTGTAGCGTAGGGTCTGTGCTACGACCTTGGTTGCCATGGCTACTGCCAGTGGGGACTGGGCCAGCTGGACTCTGTCCATCGTAGCTTTCCTAGAGACAGACATGGACTATTGTTTTTAGGGATTGCTAGTAAGTGACCTGTGGAAACAATGGAAACAAACTAAAGGACTAGAGAAAGGGGAAAAAATCCTTCACATGAAGTTGCACACAAATTATACTGGAGTACAGTACTTGAGGAAATGTACTTGACATATTTGCATGCGGGTACGCACTGATATTCCCTTCAAAGTGATGACAGTCTATCACACCATTGCCGCACGGTGTTTGTTGATATGTTTTTACAGCTCATGCAGTTTTCCTTTCACTGCGTGTGGTTGGGTTCGGGTGGTTTGTTCCAGAGGATGGGGGCATTCCAGCGTAGCTATTTCAGATATCAATGAAGCAGCTCTTTCATTTCCTCTGTGCCTATTTCTCGTGGTCCCGTGGTTTGTGTGTGTGTGTGTGTGTGTGTTTTTGTTTGGAATCAATCCTGTTTCGGGGTCACTTGTCTGGTTGTCCTTATTGATTGCCTCATGGTGACTTCGAGATCAATAATGAAGCAAAGTCGGCAAAGTGATAACATCGTAAACACGGATAAAAAACGCTCAAAGAAATAGATAAAATAAAAAACATATTGTCCTCACTTTGCTGTATTTGAATTTTTTTTCATGTTAACTGGTTTTAGTGACGTCTCCTGAGCTCCTCGGCCTGTTGGCAGCGCTGGAGAAAGTGTTCAGATCCTTTTTATTTAAGCAATAAGCAGTAGTAGCAGCAGTAACAGAATGTAAAAATTCTCCATTACAAGTAAACATGCTGCATTTACAAGCTTTAAGTGATAGAACATTATCAGCTTTATATACTTGCAGAAAACGACTCCATTGATGCTGTTAAATTATACTGTATATATTATAGTGTTGCTATATGCTAAGTAGCATTTTACTGTTGTAGATGGTTGAGCTGGAGCAGATGTTATTGCAGGGCAGCTTAAATGTTAAATGAAGACATTACAATATATAATTATGTCTTAAAAAACACATTTTACCAAAACAAGTGAAAAAGAAATCTGTTAGTACAGTAAGAATAATGTATTTTAAATTGAATTTAATTCAAGATTCTCCAGAAAGGAAACTGAAACAAGAAAAAAAAAAAGGCAGGATGCTTCACTTTGTTTTAGGAAAACATGTGACCCAAGGGTTTGCATTGAAGACAGCGGGGACGTTCTCGCTGCTCTGGCAGACGTTACACTTTTCAAAAAGAAAATATGACTTCACGCGCTCAGTTACAGGCTAAAATGGCACTGTGAGGAGGTAAATGGATTGCACTTTTCTAGTCTTCTTGACCACTCAAAGTGCAATACAGTACAAGCCACATTCAGCCACACACACTGATGACACATTCAGGGGTTCAGTATCTTGCCCAAGGACACTTTGACATGCAGACTGGAGGAGCTGGGAATCAAACCGCCGTCCGTCCGGGGAGTGAATGACCTGCTCGACCTCCTGAGCCGCAGCCACTGCAGTGAAAACTCTTCTAATAGTGACGGGTAGCTTCAACTGTCAAAAAAAATGTAGCGTAGTAAAGAGTAGAATAATAAACTCTGAATTTAAAGTAGCATAAAGTTGAAATACTCAAAGTATAAGCACATCAACAGCAAACAGTCGCCCCCCTGACATGTTTCTCTCTTGTACCTCTGCACATTGATCACATTGATGAGCAGATGCAGCACAGACACGCAGATCTCAGCTCCTGTTAAATATAGACCATGTGGCTAGCTACGAGACGAGACGCAGTCAGAGTGAAGCCTGAAAGAGACAGCAGCCTCTCTTTTGTGTTTGTGCCATCATGACAGAGTTGAGTCGCTCCAGGTCAACAGATCCCGGGGTTCTCACGGTCAGGAAGGGGAGCCAGGTGAGAGGAGGGAAACCGAAAGAAAGATCACAGTGTTTTTTTTTTTTTTTTTTTAATCTGGCAGGGGTAATTTCAGGTGCAACCGTGACACTTGCTTTGTTGCATCACAGTTTCAGGAGTGCTGGGGTTTCAGAGGCAGCCTTCCTTCACACGCACAAGTTCCACTCTCATTGGCGTTGTTTAAACAAATTAGTTGTGATGATTGAGTCTATTTGCATGTCATGTTCCTGTCGAATCATGTGGAGCTGTGTTCATAAAAGTAAAGTCACGTGGAGGTTTCACCAGCGTCTCTCTGAAAGGCAGAAACTGAAAAATGTGTTTGAGCATTGAGGAAAAACCAAAAGCGTTTTCACTGATTATTTGACTGGTAGTAGAGGATTCCTCCGCATGCTGGAGAAGCTGGCATGTCTTAGTCTGGAAGGACAAACTTTGACACGATGAGAGCTTTAAACTCTTATCTGTGGGTGTGTTTTAGAACACAAGAAATGAGGCTAGAATAAGGTAATGATCATTATTGTGGCAGGAACACCTCTGTGGTCTGTTTTTTTTCTTTTTTTTTTACTTCCTGAGCTCTAAGCTGCAGAAGGCAGACTTATATGGAGCTATAGTAAGAGCAGTGGGCTGGAGGCTGGTACTTTGAATTTATCTTATGAAGTGCTGTTGTCATCAACCAGAAAGTGACCAGAGTGTCATCTGAAAGCTTGTTTTATCATGCAGAAAAGTGTCTTTTATAAAAGCACACACAGTGTTTGTATGTAAGCTTTCGTTCTTGCTCTTTAAAAGCACCTGAGTTTTTCTTTTTTTTGGTTTTTTTTTTGGCCTTTCTACAGGTGGAGAATGAAAGTCCCAGGTCAGCCGTGTACGTCAATGTAGCACAGCTTCGCCAGAGCATCTCTGAGTCTCCCCCCTCGGCTCCTTTGTCCTACTCTCCTTCCTACCTTGACCCAGAGGGATGGGAGGTGCACACTGACCAGGAAAGTGGACAGGAGTACTACTACCACCCTGCGACAGGGCGCACCACCTGGGACAATCCCTTCCTTGACTCCCCCACGGACCCTGAGCCTTTCTCTGCAGAGGAGCCCCGCTCTCCCTCACCTCCTCAGTCGCCTGCCCTCTCTCTGTCCACCGCCTCCCCCCCTGCGTGGACCTCAGACTGGGAGCAGTTGGTGGATGAGACCAGCGGCCGGCCCTACTTCTACAACGCAATGTCTGGGGAGACGTCCTGGGAGCCTCCGGAGCAGCTGAGCCCGTATCCCCCTCTCATGGAGCCTATGAGCGTGCACAGGTTTCACGAGGACGGGCCGGTAAGGACGGCCTGGCTGCTCTACTTACCCTCCCTCTGTCTCCTGTTTTAGCTTCACCCAGGGGAAAGCTGTAAATACAGTCTGCTTTTAATGGAATTAAATCCTCCTGCACCACCACAGCAGACAGGACTCATTTTCATTAGGAAAGCTAACAGCACAAGTGCAGGATATCCCCAGTAGTGTCCCTAACTTTAAAAGAAACCAGACATCTGTCCTCATTTTGAATTAACTAAAAAAGACTGAAGAAAAACGTCTCACTGCACGTCCATATATTGCATAACGCACACATATACTGCATTTCCTCACTTGGTTCTCTGCTGTTTTTCTTCACAACACATGCAACAAGTGACCTCTTTCTCCCCCATAATGACTCTTTTTTTTTTTTTTTTTTTTCCTCAGCTTGAACATTAATGGGCCAAGACAGAATAATACTTTGAGGCCATGGAAATGCTGTGACTTATTTATCAAAGTCACGGCAAAGTCCTTGAGCTCTGTATCGGGGCCACAGAAGGAAATGATTCAACTGACATTATTATGTGAGATGAAGCAACATTTTTTTCAGCTTCAGTGTCTCTGTCGGTTAATTACTTCAACTGTTCCCGATCTGAGGGTCAGGACTCCCCAAAGACGATTAAAGATATAGTTCAACATTTTTGGAAAATGCGCGTATTCACTTTCTCATTAAGAGTTATTTCTGTACAATCACAAATTGTAGTTTTTACACTCGGAATTTAATTAAGTGTAGTTCCCAAACTGTCACACTATTCCTTTAACAAGATAGGAAAGAAGAAGTTTGCCTATCTGTTCATTTTATAAAAATCTAATTTTAGTTTTTTCTATGAAATGCAGGAGAGTTATCCATCTTCAGGACTCCAAAAAAAAAACCATTGAGTTGCTATATATTCTCACTGTATTTTCAAGTTTGTGAGTGTGTGTGTGTGTGTGTGTGAGTGTGTGTGTGTGTCTTGACATGCGTTTCCACCATGTGTACATCCCCCAGCCTCCCCTACCTGAGGAGGACTACCCCTCGGGGGATTACCCAGCTGCTGATCAACCAGAGTCCTACGAGGAGCTCCTTGCCACGGGGCCTCCAACCCTCCCTAAAGAGTACACCCTCAGCCACGTGAGCCGGACCATCATCCCCAGGGCCAACCTGGACCGCAGCACCCCAGCCGGTTGGAACCTCACCGTGGAACCAAACGGGACCTGGGTGTTCACCAGTGAACACTCTCCAGACCAGGTACATATAGAGGACGTATAGGGATATGGAGGAATCCATACCAAATTTGTAATAGTTTTGATGTCAGTCACAGAATCAGAGGTGAGGGGTTCTCTTTAGTCTTAAGGCCAGGGTATGCTTGAAACTAGTTCGTACGGGACGTTGTGTGGCGTCGTGGTCTAAGCAGGCGCCCATTTGTAGAGGCTACAGTCCTCGCTGCTGTTGGCCCTGGTTCGAATCCCGCATCGGATGGCCTTTGCTGCATGTCATTCTCTGCCTCCCCATTCCCTGTCTCTCTACTGTACTATCAAATAAAGGCATAAAAAAAAGCCCAAAAAATATACTTAAAAAAAAAAGAAACTAGTTTGTACAAGGTGTCATCCCATCCCATCCAAAAAGGGCAAATTTACAGCCCTTCTGAACAACGACGCTCACAAGCAAAAAAAAAAAAAAAACCTGCTGTCATTCACGGTAGTACACACTAAGAGCGACGGACTGACGAATGTCGACCTCAAGGTGGCACTTACGAGATCATCATTTTTGGGGACCATGAATATCTTTTATATCTTAATATCTTATCTGACATTACACTTGTGGTGAAAGTGGTGGACCAACGGACGCCGCAGCAGACCGACTCTGCCCTCCGTCGAGCCGAGCTGCTGGTGTGGCTAGAAGAAAGAAAAAAAAAAGAGAACTAGAGTAAAAAGCTCATATCCTGCATGTTTTCTTATCTCATCATGTGCTTTCAGAAGCTGCTCGACAATTGGACGAGGACTTTGTTTTCGACTGACTTCAGACTTTAGAGTGCAGAGTCATTTAAAACCCCTCGCAGTAGTACCGGTTTGTTTAACAACAGTGGCATCAATAAACCATGATGCAAGAAGTACCGCGCAACTCTTCCTTCATGCCACACACCTCACCCCGTGTCCGTGCTGTGCCTGTTCACATCATGTTAATGTGTTGTATAGGAGAGGAGCTTATCATGTTGTAAATTATAGGGTTTTTTTTAAGTCATTTTCCTCTCAAAGCAGCAAAAATATTTTCATTTTCATTGAATTATTTTTAACCGAGAAACTTATGTAACAGTGGATCAAGTCTATGGATGATCGAGGGCAGACCTACTACTACCTGAGAGACGGCTCCAAGTCTCAGTGGAACCTGCCCGAGGTAACGATCCTTTTTCTGTGGTTATGTAACTACAACAGCTGTTTATCAGAGTTGGGATTTTCCCTCCCTTTTTGTTTCATGGATTTATTGTTTTCAGACATCAATGTCAATTTAGATTGTGATTATTGATCACATTCTTGCCTTGGGGCCAATGAAAAATAGTTTCCACTTTGTTCATGATATAAAGTAGATGGCAATATATATCATTCAGGCAAGTAGATATAGATATTTTGAATGGCTCATGTTCAATTTTAGCATATTTTTAGGAGAATATTAATTGTAACTAAAACTATGACCAAAAAAATGACATTGGCGGTACGTGAGAGGTGTGTGCAGGTATTCCTTTCAGGCTGCATACATCCCAAACAACTTTATCAATGAGTAAATAAAAGGCAGCCTGTATGCAGCCTGAGAGGCGATACTAAACACACCACTTATTCCTCATTTCTGGACTGTGGTGGCCGGGCAGTAAGAAATTCAACATGACACTGTAGAAGTGAGGGGGGACAAGATTTTGAAAATGACCCTCGTCTGGTTTAAGATAAAAACAGATTTGTTTGAATTTGTCTTGTCATCTCTCCAGGTTTCAAAGTTTGGTATTTAAATGAAACTAAACTGTGTTGTGGTCCCTCCAGGCCCCTGTAGCTCTCGGTCAGTCCAGGGTGGAGAATGGTGTTGAGGCGGAAAACGTGTCAATCATTAAAAACTGGAGACACACCATGGGACCTGTTCAGCTCAGCTCAGCCCAGGATGATGGGGTACACACACACACACACACACACACACACAACACACACACACACACACACACACACACACACTCTCAGACATGCATCTACATGTACATGCTGTATCACAAATCCAGGGTGTGTCAGCCGGCTTAAGCAGAAAGTCAGGCAAAAGCAGTGAGGGTTAGTCCCTGTTTAGCAATGGACACTCCCAGGTTTTTTAACCCTTATTTAGCAAGGCAAATTACCTGCAGTGCACTTTTATTTACAGCAACAGCTTGAGGACAGAGCAGCAGAGGGATGAACAGGAAGGGCTGCATTTGTAGACAAACACCTGTACTTGCTCCTGCTAAGCAACTCAGCTCTCAGCAGACGTTCAATACCTTGCATGAAGGCACAGCAGTGGCAACATTTACCGCCAAGGCTGGTTTTTATTACTCCTCCCACATTTAACACAAACGTGATCTGGTCCCTTAATAACACTTGTCGGCGTGTCTTTAATCATTTATCCCTATTTAAGGTTGAATTAACGTATGTGGCCAAACGTATGTGGACACCTTTTTTAAAAATGAACATCTTATTCCAAAACTTATTGGGGAAAGGTTTTCCACCTGGTTTTGGAGCCTGGCTGCAGGGACCTGCTCCCATTCATCCACAAGAGCATTAGTGAGGAGGACCAGCACTGATGTTGGGCGATGAAGCCTGGCTCAGTTTGGTGATCCAGTTTATCTGGATGTGGTTGTGGCCAGGACAAGTTCTACCTCCCTGGGGGACTGGGACCTTTATTGACCTGGATTAGTGCATGTTAACATAGTCACAAAGTTGGAAGCAACTAGCATTGAGAACCAAACAGAGGTGTCTACATACTTTTTTCCATTATTTTTGTGTATTATACATGTGAAGAATGGTAGTGATGACAAAAACTGTGGTGCAACTATTATTTTATTTGAACCAGTATATTTATTTTTTGTCTTTGTTCGTACAATCACACACTAAAAACACAATCAAGTGAAAAATATGAATGAAATTAAATACAGAAAAAAAATTAGATATCCATAAATTACTATATTTTATATATATTTTTATTATTATATTATTTAAAAAAGGTTTACCCAACTGTTCTTTTTTACCTTTTACCACTGTATTAAGAGCTATCTAATATCTATCTAATATCTAATATCTATCTCACTTATGGCTGTAATCTAAGTTATATTTTAGATGTCCGGGTCTCATGTTTTCTGAATTATTATAAACCCTAAAATCTCACCTCTACTGTTCCTCTCCTCTTGTTCAGAGGTTCTTCCCGACTCACAGGAGGAACACGTCCGACTACAGCAGCGACAGCTCCAGCACAGGAAACTCTCCAGAGACGCAGCATAACGTGAGTGGAGTGGTGTGTCGTGCGCTCACATCTGCTTGAAGCTGAAAAAAAAAAAAGAAAGAAGAAATGTACCGTCAGTTAGCCATTAATGATGTTCTGTATCTCTCTCTTAAGGCTTTTGGGTTTAGAGCCTGGAGAAACCCTTATTATCTGACCTCGAGGTGGCTGCGCTATAACGTGGGTTGTTAGCTGAGTGTTCACCTGAGCTTGATCCATAGATAGCAGCGTCTATCTATGATGGGGCAAAAGGTGTGACTGATCACTCAAGGGCTGTTTGTTGTTCAACAGATGTGTTTCATTCCCCAGCATCAAATACTGTGACCATTTAAATCATCTTTCATATAGTGATGTATTTCCCCTGCAGCGACAAGCAAGTCTTTTTTTTTTTTTTTTTTTATCCTGAAATTCTCTCTCTGTGTTTCCTCAGACTTTAGAGGAAGGAGAATATGAGAATATTAATAATAGGGAATCCTGTTCTAAAAATACTTTAACTTTGGAAGATGCTCGCTTGATTTTACAAACTCAAACTGCTGAAGCCTCATTAGCTTCAGATAAAAGCAGAAACAGTTCTCTTTTTTTTATCCTCATGATTTACACTGGCATGGCATTAGAGCTGGAATCTTTTAAAGGCCAGTATGAAGGGGAGGAATGACTGCAGCAGGAAAAACCTCAATGTGCACACGGGCACCTGAGTTTTGTTTTAAGACGGACCTGAAAAATTGTCTACCTCTTAGCAGAATAGTGCTTCTCCACAGCTTTAATGGGCTAAATTCAGCAATAGGTCTTTTAATACAGTCAATGATGGAATTAAGGTGAAAACATTAAAGGATAAGTGTGAGTCCAGAAATCCAGATTCCCGTGAAAAGACCGAAATCCTCAATGAATTGATCCGACTAACACGTATTGTCTGTTTATCCAAAGTCTGATGCGTCATATTCCTCTGTGCCGTAGAGATCCACTGTTTCCAAAAACTATTAAAAACACATCAGTGAGTCACACTGATGCACTGGGTGACATGTTCCTTCCTTAGCAGGAGCGCGGACACACACACACACACACGCACACACACACACACACACACACACACACACACACACACAGTAGTTTCTTTTGACTCAATCCCACACACACACCGTCCTGCCGCCGGATATACCCACTGAAGTAAACTCACTAAATCTGTGGCTAAAAAAACGCACCAAACAGACGAGACTACATTTTTGTTGATATGTGTGTAGTGTTGCTGAAACTACAACTTTTTTTTTTTTTTTTATCACAATTCACCACCACATAATCGAAGTTTGTCTCTTGGGAAAGTCCCCGCTGTGAGGAATTCATCATTGTTCACACTGTAATTGAGAAGTTTGGATGTGAAAGCCACTGCATGCATGGCTTCATTGAGTTTCAGCATTGTCACCAGAATTGTGTGTCCCTCATATCATCACATACTTTGACTTTACACATCAGCTTAACAATTACATATAATCAACACAGAGTTAAAATGTTGTTGTTGTTTTTTGCATTTTTTGCATTTTCAGGTGCAGAACTTGGAGAAAGCTGGAATCCTCAACAAAACAAAAGTGTCTGAGAACGGCAAGAAAGTAAGGTAAATCAAAACTGCCCTTCTCTTCTTTTTTTTCTTTTTTTTTTTCAAACGTATGACATTCTCATGTTTCGGGTTTCTGATTTCGGGTGTGTTTGGAGTCATGTGCCATCTCCCCCTCCCGTAGCTCTCCATGGCTTTGTTCTGTGTTAGTCACATAATTGTTTCCCCCGTTTCAGGAAAAACTGGGCCCAGACATGGACGGTTCTCCACGGAGGAGTGCTGACGTTCCACAAAGACCCGAAGTCGGCAGCGACGGGGGCCTCGGTAGGAACCGCACTTGTTAAATAATGGAGAATAGAAGTGTTCATCATGTTCATCAAGAAACCCTGACACCTGAATGCTGCCGCTCTTGCTGCATTCTGTACATTTCTGAGAGGGTTGTGACCCGGTGAGAAGTTACTCACTGACTTTTCTTTATCTTTTTTTCCATCTTGAAGTTTCAATACATCATGTGAAACTTTTTTTTTTCATATAAGCTACACTTTAGTATCATGTTTCATATTCCTAATAAAGGAAATGTAGCACTAAACAGCATAATGCAGGCTGTTGTGGCACCTTTAGCGGTGACAGCGCAGACAAACCCTCAGGTCATGAGCTGACAGTGACAGTGGCAGCTTGTGTTTAACGCCGCTAGCTCGTCTCCCGGAATGCCGTGCCGTCAGTTTGGTAAACAGCTGTTTGTTTGTTTTTTGTTTTGTTTTTTTTGCTCTCTCACAGAACAAGACCAATCAGATTGTTCCAGAGGTTGCGGTGGACCTGCGAGGTGCGACGATTGGCTGGGCCTCAAAGGACAAATCCAGCAAAAAGAATGTTTTAGAGGTGTGTTCGTTTGTTGACATAACGCAGAGTGAGCCTCTTGATGGATGTATTTGTCTTGAGCAAATAACAGCTTCTCCACTAAAACATGATCTCATACATTTATGTTCAATTTTAGAGATCCCATATTTTACACTTTTACATTGTTTTATTTGAAGTGTTGATCCAGAAGAAGATATATTTGTAGTTTTAAGAACCAAAAATCATCTCAATGTAGTTTTACATCTCCTCTCTCAGGCTTCTCCCTGAAGCTCTAGTAACAACAGGTCGGTGAGAGGCTCAGAGCCTCCTCTCTTCTGATTGGCTGACTGTTTCCTGAGTGATCCAATAAAAACATAGCAGATCTCAGGTAAACACTCAGAGAGACCAAATCCTGCAAGGTTGGATGATGGGTCAAGGTCTGCTGGGCCTGGGGCATGGCTGCTTTGTTGTGACATCACAAAGTTACAGAAGTCCTGACGGCTTGTTTTAAGGCTCAGGTTCTGAATACAGGCTGTGTGCATTTCTCTGTGGACTGAGCACTTTGTTACTTTGATACTACTACTAAAAACAGACATGAAAATCTACCTTTATACAATATGGGACCTTTAAATCAACAGTTGGGAGTTCAATTACTAAAAGCAGATAGGCTGTGACTTATCTAACTGTGACTGTAGTGGAAGAAATAATGGCGCTAAATGAAAAGTAATGGGACCTCTAAAGTTATTACAAGTCACCCTGAGAAGAACATGAATGTCAGGAGCAAATTTCACAGCAATCCATTCAATAGTCGTCAAGACATCACAAGAGAGCTACACTGCTAGCATGGCTAAAAAATGTAATTTTATTGACGGTGATCAAGCAACACTCCAGCTGTCATCAGATTGACAACTCATATTGGGTCTCATCGCTCGTAGTAAGAGGCCCTTTAGGATATAAGACAAGTATGATGAAGTCTCCTCTTTAATGTCTGATCCTCCTCCCTCAGTTAAAAGGCAAGAACGGTGTGGAGTTTCTGATACAGTACGACACAGAAAGCATCATCAACGACTGGCACAAAGTCTTAATGGACACCATACGACAACTGGTAAGTGCTTCTATTCGCTGTAGTTGATGATTGAAAATCATCAGCATTACACTGCAAAAAGAACTTAAGCGTTACAAGTTATTTCTGTCTGTAGTTGAACTTTGACATTTTGGGGAAGAACACTTTCTTGCTGAGAGTTCAATAGGATGATTATACCACTCTCATATATGGCTGTTCAATATTTAGCTTACTAATTAACTGCTATATCTATTATATATAGATATATGCTATATGTGTTTGTTTATTTTGGTTTAGTTTAGTTTTGTTTCCCCCTGCTGGCAGTAGCCTCATATTTAAGACCGACATGCGAGTGGTATAAAACTTATCTTATCTCTTATCTGAATCTGTATATAAGAAATGTAATACTATTCTTTCAAAAGAATTAGAGGATAAAAGGAGTCCGTATCTAAAAACAAGAAAGAATAAAGAAAGTTACTGCACTCAAATCAAATTAAACTTTATTCATTTAATAAAAAAAAATCTATAAATAAGTTAATTTGCTTTGAAAATAATTCACAATCTCTGTGTTCTTAATACACTGGGAGATTGTGCTCTTTTAAGAAAAAAAAAAAAACACTTAAAGAACCGCATTACAGAAAAATAAAAATACTTGGTAAGTAGTTTAGTATGACTCAGGTTGCTAAATTCAGTTTAAAACATTTGATTGCCTGAACTATGTGATAAACCTTTTCACTCTGACACATAAAAGTGATTAAATTCTGTTCAGTTCGGGTTTCTTAATAATGTCTCAGTCTGTTTATCAGGAGTACCAGGACCATCACTCAGAGGAGGAGGATGGGGATTTGTATGAGAAGATTCCCAATACAGAGCGAGATGACAGGTCTGCAGGTGGCATAGACAAGCGAAGATGTAAGTTCAACAAATTCCATTTTTATCCTTCACTGTGAGAGAAAAACCACGTGTGATTTAATTGTGGAATGATTGATGTAATCATTTAGACCTAGATATATTAGGCCCATTGAGAGCTACAGTTACACCCGTTTTAAACACCGTCTAACACCGCTCTCTGTAGCCTCTAGGCCGACTATCACACCCTCATCCAGCTCTGCAGGAGACGCAGACCAGAAGAGGGTTCGAACCAAGCTGATGAAGTTCCTCATGAAACGCCCGACGCTGCAGTCCGTCAAGGAGAAAGGCTACATCCGAGGTACTTTCACACACAGATGTGTTGTACTGTAGTTCTTTCCGCTTCTTTTTATATGAATAGAAGTAAAAAGAAAATGAGTGACAGCAGTTTGTCACTTCTACCCTGAACACTAATGTTTGTGATTACAAGCATGTAAACACAAGCGGTTTTGTACTGTGTTGAATGAATTCTTTTGGCAGTGAAGCAGCACAGAAAACATAAAACATAAAGATAAGTTGAGATAATAAGACATTTCAAGATACTGATATGATGTGTTGATACTACAAACAAAATACAGAATAAAATAAAAGGTCCATGTGATAAAAGAGTGTTGTTGCTCATAAGACAAATTCCGGGGGGGGGGGGGGGGTTGCTAACCATTAATTTAACTCAAAACTGTGATAATGTTATGCAGTTAATTTTCCATTTTATACGTTTAAATTCCCCTGGCAGCAACAGGCTGGTTTAAATATTTATGTAAAGTTGGTGAAGCTATTTTAGCCTTGGAAAAAGTAACTGATGCACTGACGACAGCAAACACGTTCTGTTTAATCTTATCACTATGACTCTGATGTACTGTACATTTAGCTCATTGTGTATATTTTTCATCTTCTGATAGTCATTACACTCTATTTCTGTATATTTATTCATTTTGTTCTTATTTCATACCGAATATATTACATGTGCTATATATTATATTTCTGTTTATATAGGTGCTGAAATCTGACGATGTAATCCATACTTTTTTATAATAATTGATGTTTGATAAACAGTCTATACTTACATGTACTAAAGTTGAAATTGTGGTTTGTTAATAGCCATTTTACCTCATTTGTTTAGTTTCTTCTTTTAATGAGGAGGAGTATTAATATTTTCAATATGCATATCTTCGATGGGATGATAATACTGCTACTAGAACCACTACTACAGCATTAATAATACTAATAATGTTCTTATTCCTTTCAGAGAATGTGTTTGGTTGCCACCTGGGCTCACTGTGTGCACAGGAGAAGACCACAGTCCCTAGTTTTGTGGAGAGATGTATCAGTGCTGTAGAAAAGAGAGGTAATCCACCTTGTCTACATCAAAGTCAAAATTACACTGAAGTCACTTTGCTGTAGTGAAGCAGTTAACTCACTGGTGCCATATGACGTGTTGATTTCCAGGCTTAGACATTGATGGACTCTATAGAGTGAGTGGGAACCTCGCTGTCATTCAGAAACTACGCTTCAAGGCCGATCATGGTAAAATGCCATCACTTCACCACTTCACACGTATTTAAACTGAAGGATACAAAGAAAGTGGATGTTTCATAGTGCATGAAAGGATTCACTGCAGTATCTCAGCGCAGACAGCGGCGGCGCCCCCTGCTGTGTTTTAATGGTGACTGCACCTGTTGTGTTAAAACAGAGGAACTGGACCTCGAGGACGGCCAGTGGGAGGACGTCCATGTCATCACCGGAGCGCTGAAGTTGTTTTTCCGAGAGCTCGCTGAGCCGCTTTTCCCATTCAGCTACTTTAATGGCTTCATCTCAGCCATCAGTAAGCAGATGTTCAAAGCCATGAATCTAAAGTCTTTGTTGTTATTTGGTCAAACTACAGCAAATATCTAAACGTGTGTTTAGTGTGAATGATGCAGGTGTTGGATGGTAGATGAGAATATATTTATAACTGATTAATAACTTTTTGTCCTGTTTTTCTAGGAATTCCTGATTATAACACAAAACTGCATCACATGTGTGAACTGGTCAGAACACTTCCTACTCCACATCACGAGACCATGAAACTTCTTTTTGGGCATTTACGCAGGTATACGTCATTGTTTTCTCGAGTCTCGCCAATAGAAAAAAAAAAAACAATAACATGAAAACGATGACTCCTCATGTTGTTATTTTATTTCTTCTCACAGGGTCATTCAGTTCGGGGAGGACAATCGCATGACTGTGCAGAACGTGGCAATTGTGTTCGGCCCGACGCTGCTTCGGCCAGAGATGGAGTCGGCCAACATCGCGATGCACATGGTGTTTCAGAACCAGATAGTTGAGTTCATTCTCAATGAATATGAGCGCATCTTCCGCTCCAGCTAAAGCAGTCACAAGCCTCCGGTGCAGACCTGGGCAAATGTCTAAATGTGCTCAAGTTATTTGAAGTGCTAGATTTACCTTTTGCATGCACATAAACAGCTTCGGTGCAACACCTGAAAATGAAACTCTTCTTGTAAGATAAGTTGAAGGGCTTTTCAAGTTTTCTTTGCTCAGAATATTTGAAGTTCAACCATTTGAAACTTTATAGAGGACTCTTCAAATAGTGTTTGCTGAGAATATTTGAAGCATGTTTAACCATTGTTTTGTCCAGATTTACTCCATAGGAGGCTCACACTCTTAGAACTATCTTTGACAGTATTGTAGGATTGGAAATTAAGCCGCACAGGTGTAGACAGGTGTGGTTTGGTTTCCCGTCTCAGAGCTATTGAGCTTGTTTCTTGGCTGGAAGAAGGACTGTGTCAGTTTGCTCTCGCTCCGAGATTCTAGCTGTCTTAATCTCACAAGTCACTTTCTGGAGATTTTAATTGTTTATTTTTATTTTTGTTTTATTTTTTTTTTGTTTCAGTTTGTCTAAATCGCAGTTATAATACAACCCAAGTCAAACCCAGACGGATGCATTAATTCTCTCTTTAAAAATGATCAACAATTGCTTCCATCTTTATTTTAGAAAGTTTAATGACTTTTAAATGTTATTTTGGATTTGAAGTTAAAGTATATCACATATTGCTATAACTCAGTTTGTATTCTAATATTGCATTTTTTGTTTTCAGTTTCATTTTTACCCATGGATTTGTTTATTGTAATATAGAAATGTATAAAAAAAAGAAATATTAATACCAATATCTTGCTGTGAAATAGATGGTGACCTAGAATCCTTGCGCAAACTATAGGTTATTTTCCACTGAGTTGTAAAACACAATTTTTCAATCATGCTGTACATGAAGAAACTGTATAATGACAACATAGAAATATAAATAAGTAATACATCTTTTTGGCAGTTGGCAGTAAAGTCAGAATGATGAATGTATCAGAAAAGTGGATAATAGAAGAGATTTATGTCTTGTAAATAGAAATAGATGGCATATTTATGCTGAACATTGTTGACGGTGCACAAGTTATTCAATAATAAAATAACTTTGTAAAAAAGGAAGCGCTGTGTGTTTATTCTTGTCCAAAAGCTCATGAAAATGTGTCTATAAGCAAGTAATGTGCTGTACAAATGGGAGAAATTCAGATGAAGTTGATGGAGGTCAGATATTTTTAATTCTTCATATTTTGTTTCAACTGAGATTATTCATGAACAGACGTATATAGTATATCACAAGTGACTCATAGTGGTGGAAGAAGTATTTGAGAAACTTCATTTAAACTTTAAACAGGCTGCAATTGTATTCATTCAATTCAATTTTTTCACAATCTTCATACATTTTCTTTAATCTCAGATCAAGTTGCACATTACCTGCAGATTTCAGGCCATACATAGAGTAATACAAATTAAACTATGCAGCTCAGTCTTTCTGTATGTACCTCAGTTCAATTGTACTGTGTTTTACACTTAATGTGTTTTGTCTTTGGTAAATCTGTGTAGTTAGTCAGAATAATTATTTAATGTCAGTTAATGTCTATATATTTGTCTTTATATTTATTTCATATTTTTTGTGTTTGGTAGAGTCTTTGGTAAATCTGTGTAATTAATCAGGGTAATTATGTAATGTCTATATATTTTTCTACATATTTATTTTATAATTTTTGTGTTTTGTAGAGTCTTTAGTAAATCTTTGTAGCTTGTCGGACCCATTTTACAGGGTGGACGCGCTTCCGGAGGCTGTCAGCTGTGAACACCGCATCAACTGCAATGAGTTTTGAGTGGCCCTGGCAGTACAATTTCCCACCGTTTTTTACGTGAGTCGGCTTTTTCTGAACCATATTTTTGAAACATTAATTATCTTTGCTTATTAGCCTCCGTTGTCTATATATTATTGAATCGAAGTGTGTCGATTTGCGAGCTAGCATTATGTTAGCCGGCTAACTGGCTAAACGAAAGAGCTAGGGAAGTGGATCTGTACATCTACTGGCTCTCTAAAGTTCATCTAACAGCGTTATTCGGTTTCATTCAGCGACGTATGAAGGCTGCCAACATGTAAAACACATCAATATATACATAATTTATTATGATGCGGTGTGTTTAAGAGCCCTTTTAGCTGTAGCTAGCTGTTTTGATAGTCATCTTTGCCTCAGTCTCAGCTGTCAGCTACCAAAACACGTTTATAAAGGTTTCCAAATAAAGCGTACATGCCCATAAACTATTAACCAGTGTTAGAACTAGTGACCTATTTGATTATGTAACAGGGTGTGAAATTTCAGCCATATACTGTCACTTCAAAGGTTTTTTTTTAAATCATGGTCACCCTATATAGTTAGATAGATAGATAGATAGATAGATAGTTAGTATCATGACATCACATGAAAAAAACACAAGTTAAATAGACCAGGTTAGTTGTAAGAAAAAAGTGCAGGTTTACAAAACTGTAAAATCGGCTGCTATGGATAAACACTATGAATAAATATAGAATATAGTTATTAACATTGACGTTTGTGCCGATAGAACTATGTAGAATATCTAAACAGAGCTGGCAGTAAATCCTACCCCATTCATCATAGAGGGTAACAGGCACACCTCTCTCACACATACTCACCAGCCTGACAATACCTAGAACACCTCAGCGCTGAAATTCCTGTAAAACAAATTTATCGTATGGGCCAATACAAGGAACAGAGCGAATACAAGGAACAGTATAATTTCCGTTGCACTGATACAAAGTATTAACTGTATGTTTTCTGCTGTACACTGGCGACCATTTTAAATTGGTACGAGTGCAACACAGAGACAGTTGAGAAGTGTTATTCTAAGAAGTGTTATTCTAAGAAGTTCCACTAATAAGGTCAGTGGAAACTGTGATAATATGTGATAACTGGGTTTTATCTCCTGTAGTCCCTTCTCTTTAGAAATGCTGATTATTTCATGTAAATTATTATTAGATAAATGAACAGGACTCAAACAGAAGAAGATTTAGTAGCCTTCCATTTCCACTATGTCATTGCTGCTGTGTGGTCAGTAAGTTATTGAAAAAAAAAGAAAGATAAATAGCATAAAACATGAACAATATATAAAAGTAAAGCATGACACAGGATGAACTCACTTTTTACTATGTCTAAGAAGTCTAGATGAGCATATTTGTCTCTCTTTACATGCACTAAATTTACAGAGGGATTGAATCTTATCCGGTGTTTGCATTGCTGTTGGCTTGCTTGGTTTGCCCTTCGGCGACTGTGCGTTCCATCTTTTGCTCATCTCTTTATGGACAGGCTACAGCCCAATGTTGACACCAGACAGAAACAGCTGGCAGCATGGTGTTCCCTGGCTCTGTCGTACTGCCGGCATCACAAGCTCTACACCCTGGACGTCATGGAGGCTCAGGAAAGCCCAATGTTCAACAACAAGAAGATAGAGCGTATCCTAACAGTCCACCTGTGGTTCAACCAAGGCCAGAATTTTCCCCATACATTATTCAGCTTAATTGGGATTGGCTAGTCAAGGGTTTATCGTCTGCTTCCTTTAGTGAGATATAAAATAACACTTCACCCAGAGGATATTAACTTTGACACACTTTACAATCAGGGTAGGTTTTTAAATGCTTTTTAGTATAATGTAGCTGTCGTAGCTCCCCTCTTCCTCTGCAGTAGCTTGTGTTGAATTTGAATTTGTGTTTGTTTATGTCTCTTAATTTTGGTGAACATACATTCAGCTGCCAATTTATTAGGTACAAATATCTAAATCTAATACAACAAACCTGCAATGATAATAATGGTATCCTACCTTTGTGAAGGGTTAGTGTTTACTCAACTCGATGATCATGTAGTAGGCTGTTTATGGTGTCGCTTGTTGAACTGCATTGCCTTATACTGAGAGGTGTTTCTGATAGTTTGTCTATCCTTACTGAATAAGAGGAGTAGACAAAATATTGAAGAAACCTCTCACAACGCTGTGCAACAGCACCCAAACCTAAATCCTCCAAAATGATCATAAAGGGCAATAAACAGCTTTTCTAAATAAAACTGAACATTATAACCTTTGTGAAGGGGGGATTTATTACAGAACCGTTGTAGTAGGTGTACCTAATAAAATGGCAACCGAATGTGAGTTTCATTTTAGAAGTCAAATCATGTCAATATGATCACGGTCAGTTTTTCTGGTGTTAGTGTAAGTTTTTGAATTTCAAATTACTGCCATCAGCCCTTGACTGAATTCCAGGAAAACTGTCAATGGAAGCAATTCAAGTTGTGTTTGAGGAACTGAGGAAAAAAGGTAAGTTTTGTTCTGTCTGGATGTTTGTGCTGTGCTGACATTAAGTATGCTTATCTCATTGTCTCACTGCGGATTAATTTCATTGGTATTGAACTTGTTGTATCATTGTTTTGGCTGACCTCAGGCAACCTCGAATGGCTGGACAAAAACAAGTCCCGGTGTTTAGTCATGTGGAGACGACCAGAGGAGTGGGGCAAGTTAATATACCAGTGGGTGAGTCATCAAAACTCAGAGACACACCGCACTGTTTGTGAAAGTGAGCATTTGTGCTCATTTGTGGAGCTGATAAAGGACAGATGGAAAGCAGAAAGTGTTCTTTAAAGCTATAAATAAGAGGTAAATTGCTGCTGTCAGATCATGTTGTTCAGTATTACAATATTATGATGTTATGAAAACATCTAAGATATTAAGTGGCGAAATTGCACAACAGGGAGAGAACAAAAAGATCTACACTACAGCAGGTGACTCTTGTATTTTTATAAAATAAATAGACATAAAGAACACGAGAACGCAAAGAACAACAAACTGTAGAATATCCACGTATTACGTTATTACTACCGTCAATACAAGGAAACAATTCTTCCAAAATAAAGTAGGGATTAGGAAGAAATTCACTTACTTACATGATCTGCTGCATGTAAACGTATATTTTTAGGTTACTACGGCGCATTTAAACCAGAGGGGTGTTTCATAAAGGAGACTCAGGAGACTCTAGTCAAGTTTGTTTTAGTTCATGACGTTGAAACACCGACCAAGCATCATGTGTAGAAAACATGTTACATGACAAAACTGCAATGTCTCTGGCCACAAAGCAACATATTAAACTTATATATTACAACAAAAACTAACAATCACTGCAATAAACAAAGCAAAAGAGAACTTTTAACAGCAGGTTGTAGGTCAGCAGTGAGAAGTAGAAGTACAGATGAACTGAATGGCTGTAGATGTAAAAAATTCAACTGTTAAATAACTTTGAGGTGTCAAATAGGAGTTGTGTTGTTGTACTTACCCTTCGCTCTGCATGTTTTGGTCCTTTTGTGCTATGTGTTAATACCATGAAAAAAAAACAACAATATAGAATATGCCAGCCTCACATTTCCAAGAGTTACAACTGCCACAGGGAGTGTCAAACATAGTAGAAAGGTTGCGCGCACCACACCAGGTAGAAACATCAGCTGGATGATTCACCATGAACAGACCCGGCGTTCTTCATGTCTGATGATGAAGACCTAAGTTTGTTAAAAGCTTATTAATTCTCTATTTATACTCATGTGCTCCAGATCTCAGCCCTCCAAAAACAAAAACTTGTAGCAGAGAACAGGTGTTGTGTTCAGCCATGACCGTTGCAGGAAAACACTCAACATTTATTACAGTATTTAAATAACATTGATGTTAGTCAGTGACCATTGTTCTGTTTTCTGTCGTTTTAGGTTTCCAAAAACGGGATGGTCAACTCTGTGTTTACACTTTACGAGTTGTCCAACGGTGATGACACAGAGGGCGAAGGTATGGCTCTGTTAAAATGCTAAAATAAAACATTGTTTCAAGCTTATTGATTTTGTATTTAATTTAGAGTTAGACAAATATCAAATATAAGCCCTGTAGGAGTCTGCATTCATTAAGTCTATTAAATCACTTGTTAAGACAAAGAGGCTTTTATCAATGCGATTAATGTTCCACTTCGAGTGTATTTCCTGTTTTATTTGTTTATGTCCAGTGGTGGGATGTAACTAAGTACATGTACTCAAGTACTGTCATACTGCCGAGGTACTTTTACTTGAGTATTTCCAGTTTGTGCTACTTTATACTTCAGAGAGACAAAATATAGGAAATGTTTTACTTTTTACTCCACTATATTTATTGACAGTTTATTTGACACCTTTTATTAAACCAGTAGAGTATGAAGTATCTAAAATTACAACATGAAGTAATAATATCCCATAATGAATAGATAATTGATAAAATAACACTCTAAAAGGTGTTTTTCTGCATAATGAATTTACTTCTGATATTTTATGTACATTTTGCTAATAATACTTTTGTACTGTTATTTCTAAAGGATGAGAATAGTTTTTCTTCTGTTTATTTCACTTGTTTTATCTATTTCATTATTCTCTTTAAATATTTTTGTACTTTTAGTTTCCTAATTTTATTTATTTGTCGTCCTGAAATGTTTCAATCTCGATGTTAACCTTTAAAGCACCTTGTAATATTGTTTCGAAATGTTCCGTACAAATAAAGTTTATTATCATTATTATTATTGTTATTGTAAACAGTAATTGTTTGTTGTAATTATACCTTCTGACATAAACTTTACTGTTTTTTTTTGTCCTCCAGAGTTCCACGGTCTAGAAGACTGGATGCTCCTTCGCTCGCTGCAGGCTTTGCAAACAGAAGGCAAGGCAGAGATCATCACCATGGACGACGGGAAGGGCGTCAAATTCTTCTGAAACGGTGCTGGAATCACACACACTCTGTCTGGGAGCCCTCATTCTGTACCTTACAGGCAAATGTTAAGATTTAGCCATTTACGGCTACACAAGGTGCACCTCATTGCCCAGCCCAGAGGATGCTGGTCCAGTAAATTGTTGTTGCCTTTTGGTTCGCCCAGTTTCAAAGCCTTTTCTTATTGGAAGAGAACCAATATCATTTATAGGTGTTTGGGTGGGAAAAGAGCATTTGAGGTGTGACGGGTAACGTTTGTTGCCATTTAAACATGCAATGAGTCTATCAGGGGTCTAAATATATATAAATCATATCTGAATACTTTAGGGGAAAATCCTTCCCCACCAGCTGTAACTTTACTCTTTCTTTATTGTAAATAAAACTAGTTTTATGCCAATTTTTCCCTGTTAACAAATTTACGCGGTATAATTAGCTCTGGACCTCCGCTCGGCTGTTTTTCCTCTGTTCCAAAGAAATCCCAGAACACAACACCAGAGGGACTTTTTATTTTGAGAATAAATGCTTCCAGAAGAGGAACACCGGAGAGACTTGAACCACCAATCCTGGCTCCACTCAGCTGAGTGTAATGATAGTGGACTTCATGTACAGATTGCTGTCATCCTATTATTGTGCAGTATCTACTGTGACACTCCTGTTATCTCCTCTTTCTCTCTCTCTCTCTGTCTCAGTTTCTTTTTTTCATATCCTGTAGGAAAATAAATTAGAAATTTGCTAAATTTGTTCCTCTCATGTCTCTGCAGAATGTTTGAAAATGCGTTAACTTCCATTTTAATCCCAAAATTTAAACACTTCAGTGATGTGTGGAAAAACATGAATGATAATGTTAACAGCGCCCCGCAGTGTGTAGACGTGCGGATTCAAACCACAGTGATGGATGTGCTCTACTTTCTGCCTGCAGCTGTACTGAGTGACTGAATGGTCCACTCACATCATGTGCTGCTGTGTCCCAGCCTGTAGGGATGATACCGCTCCAGGGAATCCTGTGTGTGTGTGTGTGTGTGTGTGTGTGTGTGTGTGTGTGTGTGTGTGTGTGTGTGTGTGTGTGTGTGTGTGTGTGTGTGTGTGTGTGTGTGTGCGCGCGCGCGCTGATAACACCCAGTGTGTGCTCTTGTAGGACAGGTGGGGCCCTGTGTGGCCTTGGCTGATAGAAGTGTCCAGTTTCAGCAGCAGTCCTCTGTATGGCTCCCTCTGCAGGTGAGGCCTGTCCGCTGTCCGTCCCCCGCCCCTCTCCACCTCCCCACCTCCCCCCTCCCCACCTCCCTCCCTGGGCTGCATTCAGTACCTCTCACTAAGGCTAATCAAATGAAGGCAGATTGACACAGATTGAGAGGATGGTAGTGAAATGTTTTTATCAACTTTAATTCAGAGAAATTATGAGGAGGTGACGTCTTGATCAATGAAGGGCCAGCTGGAGGAGGAGACGGCCTGTCCTGCTGCTGCTTTTGCGTACAAGCTGTGAGGTGAACAGCAGATGGACACTGGCACATGTTCAGCTGATCAATACAAAGAAATGCCAAAAAATAATTGTATCGATCCTCTCTGAAACTCTTCCCTTCTTTTCCATCTTACATGATACTGCTCCAATTTAGATTTTTAAAGATCTTTTCGGACACCAAATACCCATAACAATTAACACATTTGAAGGAAAAACACTCGAATGAAATGTTGGTGTTTTACAGAGCATTAGTTTGCAAACACTCCTCAAGTCGTTCTGTAATTACTCCCTCTGGCTTGTCCTATTAGCGCGTCAAAACTGCGAGGGGCGGAGTTGGGAGCGCGCACCGGGAGCGCACAGGACGCGCAGCCCTCCGGAGCTTTTGTTGATATAGGCAGCTCCGTCCTCTCAGCGGAGGTTATGGCTGAGGACTTTGCAAAGAGAGGAGAAGAGAACAACAGGGATTATTTGATAGGAATGATGCGTTAAAGTGCGTTTATGTGAGACATTTCCTACCCAGCGGCTGTGATGAGTGAGTATGTTTTTATTTTTCTGTCTTTTATAAACTTAGAGGATATTTCTAAGGTTTGCTTTTGCTACAAGTGAAGGCAGCTCTGATATTATAGTGAGTTTATGGTTAAATCTGGTCTTGTTAGTCATGGAACAGCTCTGTTGTGTTGTGGTCAGCCTTAGTTTAAAGACACTGACTCCACTGACATCATGGAAATGTAACGCTTAACTTAAAGTAACGGTGCTCTGTTGCCCCAATGCCATTTCCACATTTAGGCTCTGAATCAAGAAGGCGTTGAACCTGCTACAATGTCACACGCACAGGTTGAGATACCAGGACGCTGTTTCCCAGGCCTCTCTATGGATATGACCGACGACTGTTTATCCAGGGTGCCATCCGTGCTGAGGACGCACGGTTTGGGCGCGCGGAGAAACTCTTACGGGCTGCAAAAAATCAGCATGGACATCGATTCGCCTCTATACAGCGGCGCACTCTCCAAAGCCTTGTCCTGGTCAGCTGAGAATATTTTAACTGTGCCCGAGTCCAGAGCGGAGGACGAAAAAGCTGACGAGTCTCCCCCGTCTCCGTCTCCAGTTTCCAGCCCGGGGACCAGCTCCAACACGCCCCCGTGCAGCCAGGAGCCCGACGCCGGGTCCCTCACCGGTAACTGGGATCCCCTCCCGAGATCCAGCCCTCAGGACGCCAGCTCGGACTCCGAAAATGAACTTCAACACAAACAGCACAAGATCTTGTCTCGCATCACGTTTGATACTCAGTGGGAGCAGGAGCAGGAGGAGAAAGAAGACGTGGAGACCAAAGCGGTGGCGACCTCACCTGATGGAAGATATCTCAAATTCAACATAGAGATCGGAAGGGGATCTTTCAAGACAGTCTATAAAGGGCTGGACACAGAGACTACAGTGGAGGTGGCGTGGTGTGAGCTACAGGTAGGATGGCTTGTTTTTACATTTCATTTTAGGCCAAAAGCTTAAGTTTCCTTAAAAGGCTGTAAATTGGAGCAGATCAGCCACATGTAGCTTGTTTTGAATGAATTTGTATCAGTTAATTAAATTCTGATAAATACAATGATAAATAGAAGTTTTCAATTTGTCTGTTCCTATTCAAAAATCACCAATGTTTACACTACATAAACTGTAGTATGTCTCCCTCTCTCTTCCCCAGCAACAAACCAGTCAATTATATAGGTTCATATCCTACTTTCCCTGCTTCCCTGACCCACTCAGCTCTTAATTCCACCTCCTTCAGCCATCGGGGGTTTGATGGTGAAGCAGCTAATCTACTGCATGTTATTCCTTGTTGACCTTGAGTCGGGCTGTGTCAGGCCTGCGCACGGTAACCCAGGTCATCCTGTCAGCAGTCAGCTCCAACTGAACCACTCGGCCCGCCATGATCCGCTCTAATCTCTGTTTTCATTATCAACCGGTGACACCAAGGCGAGCTCTCGGAGTGGTCTCACGTGCAAACTAAGAACAACCGAGAGGCAGCTGCGATGATCCACCATCAGTATTTGTGTGTGTGTGTGTGTGTGTGTGTGTGTGTGTGTGTGTGTGTAAGATAATAGAGCCATATGTGCTTTGAAATGTTTCCACCCTGCAGTGTCCAGCCTGCCAGGGCATCTATGCTCACGTGTAACATGTAAACATCAGGGTTAAACTACTGTTTAAAGTGCTGATGTGAAATTATAGAGGTGTCAGTACATTATTTTTTAATTTATTTTTTATGTCACAGTGTTTGGCATGTAGACACCCAGCAGCCTGGGTAGCAGCTGCCACCCCTCTTGCTTACATGGTTTGATAGCACAGCGGGGGATTTAAAGATTTAAGCTTTAACTCCACCGTTAACATTTGCAGCTGTGTGTGACGTGTATCAGTATCTGGCTGCAACCCCTTTAAACCTCAAATTAAGCCCTGTGGCGCTGACACTGAACCACATACCTGCTGGCAACAGTTACTTTTAGTCTGATCGGTCTGATCTTTAAAGATAATGGTAGTTGTTTTAATATGTAGCGTCACATGAAAGCGCCGTCTCCCTTTGCTCAGTGGAAGATGCACAGAGGTGATCTTTGTCTTGTGTTAAAGCTCTGCAGGAAGCACCGGAGCGCGCAGACAGTCAGGGATTATCTAGGGTGAAGTGAATCTGCCTCTGAGGCCTAAAGCTCCAGCAGGTGGGGACTTCTGCCTCAAGAAGAACCCACCTGTCAGTTCACACAACAGGTGTCTGTTAGGGGGAGGTGGAAGCACAGTCACTCCCTCAGCCTCTGGTAGGCACATATGGCCCTTCACCTGCACTGTTACAACACAGTCGTAGATGTTTCACACCCTCCAGTCAAACAGGAGCAGGGGTTCATAAGTGTGTGCTGTTTTTGACTTTTTAAAGCATCCCCCTGCTTTTTATCTTTTGTGGACTGGAAAGGTACAAGACACTGTGCTGCAGCTCTGTGGCTGGGGGGCCATACTGGAAACAAGCATGCTATTTCATCTCTTTACTTGAGACATGAGCCCAGTTAAGCCCCTTAATCGCTCCTAATAAGCTTAAAGGTGGCCATTGTTGATATGGTTACTGTTGTGATAAGTTAACCTCATGGAGACGGACTCGGCTGCTGTGGTATTTCTCGACCAAAATCACCTCCCGTCCTCCACATGCGCCCCCTGACTGCTTAAACGAACACAAAAGCTGGCTGTTGGTGGCTAAACACAATCGCTCCTGTAATGTTGACGGAGCAGCAGTCGAAGGTGCGTCACTACAAGTCAGGTAGAAATGCCTTAAGCTCTCTTAACTATGTATTATTAAGCCTGAGCTGTAATCTGCAGGCAGTTACGTGGCGGAAGTTCAGACAACATCTGCTTCACCTGATTCCCACTAATAGAGATCATCATTTGAATTAGTCACAGTTCCCACTTCTCCTGTGCACGTTACGCTGTCAGTGTTACACTGAGCGCAGGTCTGTCTGGGCGGTGTCCACAGGAACTTTTTGTTCTAGCACACAAAAGGTAAACAATACATTTAGATCCTTCCATGACATGCAACACCAAAAGCTCCTCCAACACGGTATAAAATCCAGACAGGGCTCACGTCACTGCTCATAAACCGACCGAATGTTTATATCAGGACTATAATACAATAGAAAAGTAACCAGTCATTCATCCTGAAGCTTGTTTTGGCAAAGTTTGAACCCTACATGGGTCTTCCTCTGGCAAACACTCGTATTAAGGTAATAAGCTTTATATAAAACATCTTTTTATTTTAATCCAACACCTATCTCACTGAGGTGTTTTGGATGTGCATGACTATTCCAGCCTGTTATACTGACGCTAAAACATGCACGTATAGTCATACTGCTAAAAGAGGATTAGAGACTGACTGATAGTATTGCATGGATCCTATTATTTTAGCTCATTACAGATATACCAGTACCAGTGTATACAGTGTCTCAGCTGATTAAATCAAGAAATGTCTGTACAGAAATGCAAGAAAGACATTATTAGATTAATAATGTAACTTATATCACATGTTTTTATTGTTATTTCTGTGACTTGTTTGGGGATCATGAGCAAACTATGAGATTCTCAACCTCTGCAATCCCTCCCTGTTTTTCTTTCTCTAGAGGACTGTCAACATGCGTAATCGATGCAAACTACATTATAAAACTGGAGGGAAAATATCAGAAATTCCTTGGCCATAGCAACTGACGGACCACTCTGCTTTTGATAAATGAACAGCAACTTTGGAAACAAACTACCTTAGATAGACTCTTGATGCCAAATGTCAACTCATCTTGAGAGCTTTCATACAGGTTTCATACATTATTGTCATTCTTTGAGAAATTAAAGATGTAGTTTTGTAAAGGTGGAATCTCTTTAATTTATCAAGAGCTTAACTTTAAAGCTATAAAGACACGTGGCTGTAAATGTAGAGCTGCTGCTACTGTTGCTAAAAGAAGCAAGACGAAAAAAAAAAAAAAACTTCCCAGGTGGCAGCTACCTAGCAACCCTTCCCCCACAGGCCCACATGCAACTCAGGTGCAGTTTAGTCAACATAGACTGAGCTTCGGAGGAAATGTAGAGGTAATAAAAAATACATGAGCCATTGTAAGGTTCCCTCCCACTTCCATTCATCGACCCTAAAAGAGGAGTTTACAGCTTGCTGGATCTCTGCTGTCGTATGTCATTGTCATTGCTTCGTGCACAAAACTGCAACCGATATGAAATGCTAATCGCTGTCTGGACCGGGCTCCAGTTTTTTAAAGGCCATATTTTGCACAATACCTGATCTTATTCAAGGGTGGCAGTTTCCAGCGGTTTCCTCCATCCTGCAGCAGACAGCAGGACACTTTTATACTCCCATGTTTCATCTTTAAACTCTGTAATCACGTTCTATATAAACAGCCTCACCATGCTCTACTTCCATCACAGCTTCCTGTATTTTCAGTAGTATCACTGTTTATGAGGGACAAGCTTAATGCAAGATTGGCTTGAGTGCATTTAAAAATACTGCTGCACCCAAAACCAATTAGCCACTTTTGATGCATAAATACAGTTTTCTGTTGATTATGACATACCGAGTTGTAAAAGTTGGTGCACTCCTTGTGTGTTCATGGCTTTGTAGATGTTCAAAAACTTTTTTTGGGAGGATTTTTTTCTTTATTTCTTTCTCTCTTTTTTTTTTTTTTTGGCTAATGAGAAGATTTTATTGTGGTTTCCCGAAACCCATAAAATCAGTACACCCTGTCTCCTGCAGATACTGCTCGCAGTGTGTGCTATTATGTGTGCTATTTTTACTCATTTGCTCACTGGCACTGTAAGTAGATTCAGTGCAATGAAGTTTGGCCCAACTGCAGAAACAAGTCCGCTCATACAGTGCCTGCTATAAACTGTAATGTACAAGAGAGTGCTCAAACAGAGGCAACAGCAAGTATCGAAGCATCACTTGTATGATGCAAACCAGATGTAGTAAAAGTGGTTGTAGTTTTTGGTGAGTCTGGAAAAATGTCAAACACAGAAGATGCCATTGAATTTCTGGTCGGATTTGTAATCTTGCTCCTAGCTCCTAATTCTATTACGTTTACTTTTTACTACTTTAACTTTAACTTTTACTCTTCGATTGTATTTTGTTTTGGTGTCGGTCAGGCTGCTTGTGTTTTGACAACAGTTAAAGGAATAGTTTGACATTTATTCACTCTCTTGCTGAGAGATTTCCACCTCTCTTGTGTCTGTACGCTCAATATGAAGGTGGTTAGACTCAAAGCGCAGAGAAACACCTAGCGTCGCTTTGTCCAGAAATACAAAATAAATCTGCAAATCTGTCCACTGATACTTAACATTTAGCAAATAAGTGCATTCCCCAAAACGTCGAGCCTTGGCTTCTTTTGTTAAATTTTAAGAAAATGGGAGAAAATCAAAGTAAATAGTTGAAGAAAGTATTGTTTTTGGCGTTGATAGTGAAACTGTTTCAGCACTAGTATCTGAGCATGTGATACCCAACCCTACTCATCATTTGGTTTCAGTTTTGTCTATTTGTCTCAGTGCTGAAGTTATTAATGGACACAGTTAATAATCAGTTCATAGTTTTAGATCCACTGGTTCCACCTGCTCAAATGTTTGTTAAGCTTTTGGTGTTGAGAACATTTTTGATAATAGCTTGACAATTAATCTTGATTTTTTTTTTTACTTTAATTGACTTGAAATTGAAATAATGCATGAAAAAAAAACTAGTGCTGAAGCAATTAAGTCATTTAATTGATGACTAATGGAAGAAAATTAATCGACAAAACAAACTGAGATGTCCCCCTGACCTCTGGGTACTTATGATGGGCATTTTTCATAATCTTCTGACATTTTAAAAACTAAACATTGCATTGATTGATATTAAGTTAGTTGCGGCCCTTATCTGTTTGTTTAAAAGCCATTGGTCTCAAGGAAGCAGAGTTACCTAAGGACAAAGGGAAGCAGGAGGCGATGTGGTGCTGGTGGAAGGTTTACATCAGCTCTGCTGTAGTAAGAATTGGAACCATTTCTGTTTCTGTGAAACTGGACTCATGGGGTAGAAAGAGCTGGAAGCCGCACTGTTTACCTTTCAGCTCAGAGTTATAAAGCTCATATAATAACACCAGCTCAAATTAAATCTGTAAAACCTTATTAACGTCTTGCTACTGGGTCTGCACAGTTTGCATTTTGAGCCATGAGGTTAAAGAACAAAGCATAAATCTAGTTTGGCACCAGTCCCACATTTCTGTTGCCTCACTCTGTCTCTAGCCAGCCTGGGCCTCATACAAGCCTGGCTGCGTAACCTTTATCTGAGCGTGGCTAGTGTTCACTGCCATAACACAAGCTGTGGGCTTCCTATCAGTTCCACTGTAGCCAACATCAACACTGTCCTTCCTCACTGGGCCCATGGTGAAGCGAAATCCAGCTTATCAGAGCCAGCCAATCTTCTCTGAGGAGAAAGTGAAGGAGGCCCGCAGTGATAGCCTACATTTACACATGGCAGCACGTCACCTTGACGTGAGAGCTGTTTTTTTTTTTTGTTTTTTTTTTAAAATTAGCTTGGCACAGGAAGGCCACACTGTCACCTATAAAATTTACGTACTGTACTACATGTGCACTCATTTAATGATTGCAAGATACAGCTTGTCTGTATCATACAGTGTGCTGAAAGCAGATAACAGTGTCGCATTGGCTGCTGTTGATAGTGTGTTAGTGTCTTTTTTAAGGTGGATACTGTAGATACAAGCTGGGGCAGCATGGTGGTTCTGTGTTCAGGGGCCTGCGGGTGTTTGGTGTGTTTGTATGTTTCTATTGGAAACTGAAGTGCTCTTAGATGTGAAGGTGAGTGTGAATGTGTTTTTCTATACGTCACAGCCCTGTGGTAGACTGGTTGACTGTACACTGCCTTGCACCTAATCCATCCTGGTGGAGGCTGCAGACCTGCCCCAGCGTGGATTTTTAAAAGACGGTCTAGAAAATCGATGTCCAGATTCCTCATGCTCTTAAAACTTAAGAAAACTACACACAGAGGGTTGTAGGTGTCAAAGAATGAAAAAAGCTGCTAGTCTTGCTTTAAATTCAGTAATCATCAGTGTTTATCCATGTAAGATAAGTAACAAGTTTAGAATTAAGCACACAGGAACCTAATAAGAAAGTAAAATGCACTGCATTTCCATCCAAAGTAAGTACATGTACATCCACAGCTTCATTATTCAGCTCAAGATTTGGATCATTATTACAATAATGTGTTTACAATAGCCTGAGCAAGTTTATGAAAGGAAGCCAAACACGATAGCTCAGATAAGCCAGTATTAGACTGCAGTAATCTGACTTTCTGTTTGTTTTTCTATTATATTCAAGGACTTAACAAACATCCCGAATATTCTGTAAAGTGATGACATTGAATATGTGATGTCATTGATTATCTTTGTATCATAGTAATGACAGAATTAGGAAATTGCATTGATTAGTAGAGCAAAGCTTCTCAGCTGGAGTTACATATAGCTTTGTCGGACACAGACTGGGAACACTGTGTGGAAAAAACAGATTAGAAACTGGTTTTCCATCTGCCAGATGTCATAACTGAGCTGCTGTACTTTTGCGTACACAAGTGTGCCATTGGCAAAAGGCTCTGTCTCTGCTGAGTCACTGCTTTTATGCTTTTATTGGGTTCCCTCTGTGGATCAGTTCTTCATGTGTGAGGTTTTCAGTAAGTAGTCCAGGTTTCTTTACAGTTTTCCAGCTTCCAGTAATAGTTTTCTGGTGCCCCATATTTTATACAATCACTACAATCTGCGTCATGTTTTCTCAGATGGAGCTCAACGGAAAGCTGTTTTCTTGTCATCGGGTTTATCCTCTGTGATCCTTTCAAAATGACATCAGTATCCATCCCTCTGGAAGAGTTTTTTGTGTTTACGGTAATTGGGTTGGCTCTGTTCTTTAAAGGAGGAGAGATATATTCCTTTTTTTCTTTCATCTTCTCTTTGTACTCTGTGCTTATATCCTGGATGCACATACCTCTATTGGGGCTTAACCCTTAGTCAGATTAGCTCCTAACCGTCAGTCTATTAATGCATCTCAAAACTATTCTTCATAAAGATGATTCCTCATACACCATAGGCCTCTATACACAGTTCAATAACAGCAATCTTACAGGTTAATTGCATGTCACACTATGCAAGATGGTTCTAAAAAAATCTTGGTAGCAATCTGTGTCAGACAGAATGATTTAAACTTGACAGACTGAGCGATTGAAGTCTGTTGAATCGTAGTATTAGGATGTAAATGGACCAAAAAACACAAGCAGAGATACATCATCAAGTTGTGTTTATTCTGAGTTTTGTACCACATGATATCTTTATTACAATGAATATTTCCTTTTTATTATTCCTCTGTATGCTTACAAATTATTTCAATAACAGAATTTCAATTTTATATTATTTTTAGGGATACAAAGGGCAGCAGATCCAATCAGTTTTCTGTGATATAAAACAGAAGGAAGCAGAAAATCCTGTAAGCTGTAACAGGAGGAATCTTTGGCATCTTGCTTGATAAATGATTAATCGATTATAAAAATTGTTATCTGTCTTTTGACTGATCTCATAATCGCCGAATTGTTGCAGCACTACCACGAACAAAGATTTCTCTGTGGCTCTCTCACGACTGTCAATGTTTGTCCGGGACAAAATGAATCGCAGTGTATAGCAGCCTTTAGAAGAAATATCAGTCACTGCATTTTGGAAAAAAAAAAAAAAGTCTTCTCCTCAGTGTTTTTGGTATTGACAGTGTGTGACTGTACAGCCATTCCTTTAGGGGAAAAACATGTGGTCACCCTGCAGCTTGGGCCCTGCAGAGGCCCGAGTCCTGCTTCCTAAACAAACCAAAGACCTCAAGTTTTAATAGCTGTTGCGGCTCTGAGGCCATAGTTGGTAAGGGAAAGGACTGCTCTACGGGGTAACCTCTGGTCATGTCTGAACTGACCATGTGTGTCGGAGCGTGCAGGACGGAGGCGTCAGGAGTGTAAATGTGCTCTAAGTTGCCATGTGAGTCCTGGGATGAATCGCCCATTGGTGTTCACTAAAGACTCTACCTGTTTTGGGGTCCGGCACCTTGCAGTACCCATCAACAAACACTATAATGTGTTTTCTCAGTCAACAGAAAACATTCATTTGTGTTCTCACCAGACTTGAACTGTGCTGTCTCAGTTCATATTCATCTTGAAAATCTGTGGGTTTCTAAAGTTGGCGTTCACGTTCATGCTCTCAAACTATCCGTCATTTTGAGTCTGTATTGGACACAGTCTGGCAGAGAGGCGAGGATTCATAAATCCTTCATGTTGCTGCCTTCCCGTGACAAGGGCACCACTTGCATACCATCACTTCGTAAACTATATCCGGTCCTGGTCGCCAGCGGCACTTGATAGCACATCCTTGTTTGTTAGTGTAACACTATGCCCCCCCACCCCCCTCCCGCATCCAGAGGTAGAGCGGAGTACAAAGAAAGTAGTTACCAAACATACAGTTTCAACATGGAACTCTTGCTTCATGTTTCACAAATCTTTATTTAATTCTCTTGTGAATAAAAAAATATCGCAATTCTTTCCAGGTATTTTAAATCTCAAGTCATATTCGAGGGTTTTTAGCAGCTTTAACTTCACAAAAACTTATATTAAAAAAGACAAAGCTGCGTCGAGATGAAAGCACCTTCCTTGCGCGCTTGCTGTTACTGGGCCTGGGGTCATAACAACTTCAAAAGGCTTTTCTCTAACACCCTCATGGTCAGATCTCAGTCGTAGTGGTTCCCGGCAAAGCTTAGCGTTACAGTATTGTCCTGCTTGGAGTACCAGATGTGTGGAGATTCGTGCGTCAGGATGTTTTCATCCTTAGAAAAATATTCTTCATTGACTTTCAAATACTTCCTGTGATTGTCTAGAACAGTGACTCGCAACATGGGGGTTCGCAAGATACAACAAATTTCAGGGGGCATGAAATAATCCAGCCAGAAAAAATCTTATTTTGGTGCCACTTTCTTGGAAGGCACCATTCATAATGTGTTTTTTAAAAGGTAACTATTTATTTCATTAATGATTAAGAAATTACAAGTAGTTTGCTTATCATTCATTTATCAGCCCATGCATAAGACCAACTTTTGGGTTGCCAGGGTTTGTAAATAATCCCTTTAGTTGATGTTTTATCCTGCTCCGGCTCGGCTTCATCAAGAAAACTAAATTCAAAACCTTTATTAACCACTAAGATTCACAACCTCTAACTTGATTGATTGTTGCAACATTTGTAATTGCAGATTGGATGGCTTACTAGAAACTGAGAAACCCAAGAACATTTATTAATGGATTATTGACATTTGTAACTATATTATTTCAAACAGGAAGGTGAAATACCAGTGAGAGTTTGCTTACAACCTGGCAACCCAAATGTTGTTTGTAATAATTGCTTATAACTGATCAGCGAGGCATTAGTCAATTATTCATTAACCCATAATAGAGCCGTTAGTTACAGCCTATAAACCCCTTCATAAAATGATACGTTGTCTTCTACACATAATTGGGTTTAGTCTTCAGACTTCCTCCTTTGTGCTTTTAGAAATAGCAGCTTGTTGTTGGTCCTGAACTTAAGGTTTGGGAACCATTGACATAGAGACCCTCTTATACTTCCACTCTCCTTCTCATGTTTGACAAAACCACCTGAGTAGACTTTAACGAAACATAAAAAACAAGCATGTGTCAATGCTGCTTGGCCCACTTCTGTCGAACAGTGACTGTGATAAACTGGCGCCAGATGATCTAAGGAATCCGCCCACAGGACAAACCTTTTTAAAACCTGTCAGATATGTATTGTCATGAACTTGTTGAGGCCTGTTGTCTAGTAACGGTAGCCTGCATGACAATCATCCTACACATTTTAAAATAATAAGAGTTGAGGTAATTCTTGGAATCAGATTGGATAAGTGGTTCCAGCCACTGATGATAATGATTAGAAGAAATTTGAGTGCTACCAGGCTGCTGTCAAAAATGTTAGAGGTAATTGGTAAGCAGCTGGCATACTGTATATTTTTTTATTTTGTTCTCAGATCAGAAAAACAAATTACGTCCTTTTAAACGTGAGTGTGTTGGTGCTACAGCCCCCAGAGTGGCTTGTTCATAGGAGGTCAGTGACATAATTCAATGTTAAACAGTAGCAAATAAACCATTCTTGTTTTATCATTCAATAAAAATGACCCCAAAAAGTACAAACGCAAAGTACCAACAAAAATAATGACGTGAATTCTTGCACTATAAAATATTTACAGTCAAATATTTATGACTTTTTCACTCTCAGTAGCAGTAACTGATCAGAATGGCTCTCTGTTGCAAAGGTGTACCAACAAACATTATTGTTTTTGGCTGTCACAGTGGCCCGGCCAGGTGAGTCAGTACAATCAGGTTTAAGAGCCCACAGGTTTCGCCTCGGCCCTTTTATACCAAGTAGAAGACTGTAGTAGCTGTGACGTAAACATGACAGACTGTAATGTCCGCTGTGCCGGTGGTTCCTATCACACAATTTTAAATAATGTCCCTCAGTGTGCAGGAAGAGGAGCTGCTAAATATATGTTGTTTATTTATAAAAGTACAAGAACCTCATGTGACACATTACTTGTTTATTGAATTCTCACACGGCTGCTCCATTAAGCGGGCTTTTCACATCAGTCGGGTTTACAGCGGGTTGCTCGAAAGCCGCGGTGAAAACATCCTGGTAAAATTCATTTTCCAGTTCTTCAGCTTTACATAAACTTGATTCAAAGTCCTTCAAATTGCCGCCGTTAATGAGATTGTTTGTCAACCGGATATGAATATCGTCACCTTGTTTAAACTCATAGAAAGCATGTCATCATACTTGTGTGTGATTGCATAACTAAATTAGATTGTATGACCCATAACTAAGCTCTTTCCACCTCTTTGCTGTTTCTCTGAGTCATGTTGCCCGACTGCTCTGCTGTATTTTTAAAGACAAAACTCTCTCAGGCTGCGTCCTCCAGGCGTCTTGTGATCTCTCCGTGGTTCTCTGGGTCTGCTGAAGAGGACAAAGTGTTTGTTCCATTCACACTTCTCTCTTCAAATGCCATTATGCTGAGAGCGCTGCTAATATACTCTCCCCTTCAGCATTTTGCAAAACCTCCTGCCCTTGCGGGGTCACTTGACCTGAATGAAGCAGGAATGTCCTCTTGTCTCTGTTTAATTTTGACCTGAGACGGCTCAGAGGTCAGAACCGGTCTTCAGACTGTCGCAAACACACCTTCCAAGTTGAGAGGTGAAACCGCAAAGTGGGCACTGTGTGTGACCATCTTACATCTTGCCAGTTCACCTGTGAGCACAATGCCACCGCCCTTATAGGTGAGAGGGAATGAGGTGAATCAGGCAAACAAAAGCTACCAGTTACTGTAATTGCACAACACAATGCTCAGCTGGGAAGGCAAGCGGAGTATTCAAGAAGCAAACTCTTAAAAACTGTGCAGCGCAGTTTATAGACGGCGAGGTTTCAGTGAATAACTAAAAGCAAACACCAGAGAGGTTAAGTGATGTCAGGAATAACAAAGTAAACATACTAAAGATACAAGATCTCTGGTCTTATTCTGTCGAACCAGGTGGTGCAATACTTTCTGAGACAACTCACACTGTACAGTTTCAGAGGACAGCCTTGTACTTGTTGTGCAGAGGTAAACCAGTAAATCTACCAGGCTGATATTACATCACTATCAGTCTAAATATCAGCCAGCAAGTAACAAGAAATAGCAGGACAAATATTCTAAGTTAGGTTTGTGTCACCTTTTAGATAGTTTGTCCACAAAGATGCTGGAAATGCACTGCACGTGTATTTTGGCCACAGTTTAAAAAAAAAGAAACTTAAGAGATCTGTATCAAGGTTGATGACCCAAAAAGAAAATATCAGCTAATGTATTATTGGATAGACTTTTTTTTAAATTCCCAAATATCAGTATCTGCCTCAAAAATCCAGGACTGGTCGGGCAATGAAATCTGTTCATCTAAAACAAATATCTAAATCCATTTGGAGACAAAGACGTGCTTGACAGCCCACACTTCGCTGCTGAAACACGAGAGAGATCCTACATCTAGGTCTCTTTAACTCGTGCAGGTAATTAGCCGGGCGCCGCAGGTTAGGTCAGGTACTCAGAGTGAGAGCAGCAGTCAGAGGCTGGTTTTGAGTCCTCAATCCTTATGAGATTAATGGCTAACCTCCCTCTGCCCGCTCCATTTACAGAACATGTCAGGTTTTCCTTGGAAGGAGTACACTGGCACCTCAGTTCTCACCTGCAAACATCTAAATGCAACACTGTACCAGTGTGAGTGCCTACGTGCATGTTTATACGAAGTGTATGTCAGTCAAGGCGAGTATGTCAGTCTTAGAGTTGTGAGGTCAGACTTTTTTTTTTTCTTTCTTTTTTTTTTTGCCTTTGACCTCAATCCCAGATCTTGGCGAGTCAGTCGTCACCGCCGCTGATGGACAGTGGCTTGGTAATGCTGAAGCTGTGCGGGTTCTCTCCTCTCTGTGAACTCTGCTCTTTATCTGCAGGGCTCTTCGCTGTCAGCATCTGGAGCACAGGAATTATGGCCTGTAAACAGCACTTTCAATGATAAGTTAATGGCAGGAAGAAGAGGGTAGGTTTACCTTCTCCCTAAACCCCTAAAAGGGTTCACACAGAGGTCGAGGTAGATTTGGAAAGAATGCCAGCTGAATTTGATCATTTCTGCAATTACACTAAAAGTAAGGGCTTGTCCAGCTTCTGTTAAGAGCTGCTTTTGTAGGGCTGCGGCTAAGAACATTAATTTATCCATTATTTTATCAATTAACTGAATAATCATTCAGTTAATATCCCGGAGCCCAGGGTTGGCAAGAGACAAACAACAAGAGACATTGTTGGTTTAGGTTTTTTTAATGGGCTTTGTTGACAATAAGTGAAATATAGAATAACATCAGCCTTATCATTTGATAGGGATGGGAATTGATAAGATTATATGCCATTATCGATTCTGCTTATTGTTCCAATTCTGTACCAATTCTTTTAACAACTCTTGATCAATTTTCTGCTTAGAAAAAAAGTAGGACTACAGGTTTTTAGCATAAAGGAAACACTTTAATTATCTCTGGGTCTGAAAAACAGTGTAGTAACCCGAAACAGGAGAAAAGGCATGCATGTGACTCAGGTGTGCAGAAGCTCTGCTGTTTTCATTTAGATTTTTCTTAGTCAAAGAAAAAAAAAATCTGTTATGCCTGCCTGCGTGGAGCTAATGTTGTTAAAACTGAGGATGTTTACCCTCAGTAATGGAAGAGCTGTTCAGTTTGGAAAGCAGTCGGGCTCATGTGCAGAGTGTCGAAAATACATGGCATTCCTGGAATTCAAATGTTTCGCTATTATGCTGCCTTACTTTACATTTTTATGAACTTCCACTGTCGTCATCTTTCTGTGTGAGATGAAGCCATCACAATTTGGACCGTTACTTCCTGTCCCTGAGGACTCATCCTTGTTGCAAGTTTCTTGCAGCGTAGATGCAAGAGTTTGACGTCAGAAGAACATGCGGCATCAATAAAAGGAATTGATGAGCTCGGAGGCATACGAGTCTGATGGTTTGGAACCGGTTCTCGATTCCCATCCCTTGTTGCTGAGTAATATTCTGTCCGTTGACTAATCCATCAATCACCAGCTCTATACGTAATATCATTTTCAGTTCAGATCCAAGTGTTCAAGACATAAATCTGAAAAAACTGCAGTGGAAATGCTGCTTCTAACCCTTAACACACATCCCTACAGGCTATATGTATTATGACTGAATCCATTTTCTCACTTGCCCTTCTTTTCTCTCTGTAGTTAGTCAAGATTCCTACAGATGCCACAGCCCGTCCACACACTGAGTGGATGTTCCCAATTCCTGGTCACACTTCTGGTATCTATTTGAGTGTAACATCAGCGCAGTGCAAACTGTTCATTCCCGTATTAAGCCACAACGTACAGCACCTGGTTTGGGGTAAATGTTGGCTGACACGTCGTGTCCATGTACTGGTTGTCATAATAGGGGCGCTGACAGGGACTTCTTAATACCAGTGGCCCCTCTACCATCAACACTGCTTATGTAACTCCACTTACATGGCAACAAGCCCAAGTATTTCCGACCCTGGCTATAGCAGACCCCCCAACTCAACGCACACACCTCCCAGTGGCTAAGAATAAATGATCCAGCTGGAAGAGAATACATTAAAAGAGCCAAGGCTGATTCACACACCTCTGAATCTGAACTGTTTTTCTGGATATACCCACTTGTCTTTTCAAAACACAGATGGTTTGTTTTTGTGGCTCCCCCCTGCATAGCTTTCTCCAGTCTTATGCAATGTTTTTTGGCCTCATTCGTTAAAAAAAAAAAAGGCAGGCAGGCAGCAAGAGAGAGGTGGAGGCAGGGCAGATAGATGCAGTCAAATGTCCCATGGAAAAGTTGGATAAAAACCTTTCTCAGCTGTCAACAGCCGAGTCCTTCTGGAGGAAAGGCCAGAGGCCCCTTTCTAAAGATAGATATCATTTCGGCTAATTGAAGCAGTATATTGAAGCAGAGTATAAATGTAATAATGAAAGGAATAATCATGTGTATTTGTCTTTTCTCTGGTTAATTGGTGGCTCTTATGATTGTGTGAACAGTCTCAGTCAAAATTAAGTATTACTGTATGGCTGCTTTTCATTTCTGCTGTTAGTCAGAGCTTAAATGTGTATGTGTCTACAGGGAGGAGGCGTTGTTATGTTACCCTGAAATTAAGCACCACTGCAGTCAGATCACATGTTAACACAGCCCGTACTTGTTGCCTTTTTTGTTTCCATCTGAACTTAATTTTCCACTTTACACTTTTTGACATCTTAAATGAACAATTCCTGAGTTTGCTGTTTTTGAACTGAGGACAGGTTTCGATGAGTCACATGAAATAACATCTCCAGTTTGTCCAACGCAGCTCACATATCATGAACGGTGTCGTTCAGACTGGCTGCAGCAGGATTTTTTTTTTTTTTTTTTGCTTCTTCCAAGAACGCCTGCATTTAGCATTTTGACATTTCGCAATCATGCCATCATCCAGCATGCCAAGCGGTAGTAAATCCTGTGGTTTTGGAAGTGGCAGGTTTCTCCCAAGAGGCCCAGCCACGTGCCACAGCTAATGTGTGTTAACATTGAGTTTGTGCTGCAGCAGCCATCATACAGTATCTACGCGCAAGCGACTGTCCACAGGAGACAAAGCTCGCTCCGCAGGGCTCTGATGTTATCGCACTTAGATACATAAATAACCAGATGTACATCAACCCATAAACCCACTGACTCACTCACCCAGGCTCACACACACACACACACACACACACACACACACACACACTGTTACATTCACACTATGTTTTGTGTCATATTGCGCCTGTTTCCTTTTTTTTTTTTCAGTGATCTATGGTGGCTGTAAACCTCAGCGTCCACGACTGTAATTTGGGCCATAAAGTTCAATTGCGTCTGTCTAGCACAACTTAGATTCAAGCTGAAGAAGATGCATGTGTATTTGTATGATCTAATAGCCTCATGCAATAGTCATGACTCTTACTCTTAACTCGAGATGTTTTTTCTTTCTCGCATTTCTGACAGAGGTCTAACACATGAGGAATAAGCTGCAGCTTGTGTTCACATCATGGACTGATGACTATCGTCCTGAAAGCGAACCACTGGGTTAGAAGTCACCTCTTTGTCTTGCTTTTGAGCTCGGGGGGGGGGGGGGTAATATCTGACAGGTGACTGACGCAGGTAAAAGGGGCCTTTTTCGTTGTGCAACTTCAGGTAGCGCAGGTCCTCAGACAGTCTGCCTCCTGTGTTGATGCGGCAGCACTAACAGCAGCACCACCTCCTCACTTACTGGGGGGAAAAAGCAGAGAGGAAGGAGAAGGGGTAGCGGTCAAGCTGATTGTAAGCATAAACATATGCAGAGCTTTTTTCCCAGAAATCTGCTTCAATGCAGGATTCATGGGCCCGAAGTCTCCCAGGAGTTTTCCACCAACCACCCACCACAGACCGAGTTACTCCGGCAGCAGTAAAATTGAGCCATTCATCCTAAAGGAAGCACAAAAATGTCTTTGTTCATCCAGCGTGATTGCAGTGTTTGGTTCAGTTTTACGTGGATTTTTTTGGACCCCTCCTCCTTAAATCTGTAAAGTCAGAGCTCCCCTTATTGGAAAATGAATGTGATTATGTAACCGGAGGGTCGCCCAGATGGATGAACCTGTGGTTTCCAGTCCAGCAGCAAGCTCATTAGCTAAAGTAACAGTGATTTATCAAATTGGTCCTGTTTATTTGTAGCTATGTTTATTGCTAACAGGCTTACGTAACCGCACATATCCATGACACGACCGGAGCACGTGCGCGTTAAACCTTTATAGCTCATGCATTTGGAATATGTTGTGGAGCTTTTGATTCTGTCACATGATAACATTATATTGCCTCATTTTTTTATCTGAGCCAGCAGACAGCGGGAGCGCTTACATGTGCTCTGTTCTCCAGGTTACTATTGGATTATCGCGGTGGCATGTTTGCGTGTGTAAATGTCATATTCTGGTTTGGCTAGCCGAAGCACATGATCAGAAAGCCTGATGCTATGTAACAGAATCCCGTTTACAGGAAGTTGAATAAACAGGTGTCCCATGCTTCATGTAAATGTCATTTTTCTTGAATATGCTCAAATCCAGTACAAGGATTTAAAGCGGGAACTTAAGAGTCCATGTAAACGTGTTGTTTCCTCCCTGCAGACCCGTAAGCTGACCAAGGCAGAGCGACAACGTTTCAGCGAGGAGGTGGAGATGCTGAAGGGCCTTCAGCACCCGAATATCGTCCGCTTCCATGACTCCTGGAAGTCGACGGTGAAGGGCCACAAGTGCATCATCCTGGTGACTGAGCTCATGACGTCAGGCACGCTCAAAACGTGAGTCTATGAATGCTGTGGGTGTCACATTTCTCAAATGGCAGATATCCTCTTTCTAAGAGAAACTAGCCTTCAATGTTCTAGGAGCAAATTCAGGAAACTAGCTTGCTTTAAAACTTCCTCTGGGCTGTCATAATAAGAGGTGAATTATTCTGTGACACTAAAAAGCTTCCTCCTCTTGCTGTATTTTTGCTATGTTTAGACTGGGGTGTTTAGTCTTATCATCCTTTGTTTTAGGTACTTGAAGAGGTTCAAGGAGATGAAGCTGAAGCTGCTGCAGCGCTGGAGCCGTCAGATCCTCAAAGGGCTTCACTTTCTGCACACGCGCACCCCTCCTATCATCCACAGGGACCTCAAGTGTGACAACATCTTCATCACCGGCCCCACCGGCTCTGTCAAGATAGGAGATCTGGGGCTGGCCACTCTCAAAAGTGCCTCTTTTGCTAAAAGTGTAATTGGTAAGTGTAAATTTGGTCTGTGTGTGAGTGTTTACCCTGCGCAGATAATTTAAACAGATACCACTTTCACTGATATTTGACAGAAATAGTGTCTAGGACAAAAAAGTGCTTAAATCCAACAGTTTACATCTTATCTAAAACTTCACTGGAACTGGGCCAAAACACGCAAAATGCCAGCAGTCATCACCAGAAATGTTGAGGCTTTGCAATGAAATGAAGCCTTTGTTTTGGGGTTTTTTTAAAGGCTTCTTCTTTTGCTTGAGAACCTCCCAGATTCTCCTGCTTGTATCTCTCTTCTTTCCAAAGCAGCTATGAATGCCTCTGTTTAAATCCCTGCCTGAATTTTTAAATACAACATCAATTACTCAAGTGGCTTTTAATTTTAGTGGGAACTTGCCCTTCCCACCAGATACATGCAGGGAGTGGCAGCCATCTGAGGCAATATAAAGACTTGTTGATACTTGATTCTTGTTGAAAGTGATACTTGATTCAATCAATTTGCCAGTTTTTTTTTAAATTTCCATTTTACTAGAAACAATGCATTATGTGTTTAGTAAGATAAAAGCAGCAATTGACTTTCAAACATAAACTGAGTTGGTTGCTTACTTCAGAAACCACTTGGAGAAAACATGGACAACAACGTTCTTTTCTTTATTCTGCTTTGTGGCAGTTCACATAAACACTTTACCAGAAAGTATGTTGATTTATTTATAATGTTATAATTGATGCTCTTTTGGTTTTGTGTATGTGTTAGCAGATGATACCTCCTTGTTATGTAGCTATGAAAAGTGTCCCTCTTAGTGACAAGACGCTGCAGTTCACTATTGTGGAACGTTTTAGTGTCTTTCAGCTCATTGTTTTGGTTTCGCTCCCCTTAGCTTTACTGTTTAGTTTCATCCATTAGGAAGTCAAACACCGCTCCAAATGAATGCTAATGTTGCTCTGTTTCTGCTCGCAATATCAACTTTATAAGGTGATAATATGCGACTGAAGTGTTTATAGCTCTTTGTGCCATTCCCAAGTGGTAAAAAATCAATTAATGCAGATGTAAGGTTTAGTTTTATACTCTGCTGTCTGTGTCTGGATTATTTTCATGACAGGATGCTCTTCTTTCTTTTTTTAAAAGATTCGAGTCTGATCTTTCAGTACATATATTACATTATGTTCATATTGCTGTAACATTCCATATTGCAAAAGGGGAAAGTTATTCATCGTGCTAGCATGGGTGGAACAGTTAACTTAATGTGTTAGTTCAATAAAGATTTATTTGAACTGAGTGTAAATTGGTCATTCTTCAGTCACTGAGTAGTAATAATTTCACCTCTGCGCTCTGAACCCTGACAGGAACACCAGAGTTCATGGCCCCAGAGATGTACGAGGAGAAGTACGACGAAGCGGTGGACGTCTACGCCTTTGGAATGTGCATCCTGGAGATGGCCACCTCTGAGTACCCGTACTCCGAGTGCCAAAACGCCGCCCAGATCTACCGCAAAGTCACCAGTGTGAGTAAAAGGAGGAGGGACCAGCTCGTTTTTTTTTTTTTTAACCTGTATTTAATGTAATTGTCCACATGTGTCGGCTTTCTTCCTAGAATTAGAGAGAGAGAGGAAGCAGGATTTCTTGTGTATATGTCTGGATATCCTGCTTCCTTGGAAATAAGTGGAGCCCACGTGGAACGAAAGCCTCGTTTTGTCTATTAAAGGCTCAGAATTGCCCATTACAAGCTCAGGGTGAAGAACCATACCACGATCTGACCGGCTTTACTATTTTCAGCCCACAATCATGACGCAGGATGGTATATAATTTTGACTAACTGATTGCCAGTTCAAAGATGTTGTCTACCTGGTTCTGACTATCATTGTATTCACTAGAATATTCCCCTCTCCGTTAAATGATGTTTGAATTGAAAACTGAAGTGACATATCAGAGCTGGCATTCTGCAGCATTCCTGTCTAAACTCTTTGTTAAGCCTTGCAGAAAAAAAAAAAGAATTTTAAGAAACAACAGATGTGTTAGGAAATGAAATCCTTCTCTCGCATGGTAAGATAACTGTCTAAAGATGAAGAGGGCTTGAATCCCAGCCCAGAAAAGCCCTTGCAGAACATAAACTGATGTTGGATTCCGGCCATATCAGAACATTTATACAGAAAAACTGGGGGGGGGGGGGTCCAGAAGCACATTAGTGAGTTTTAAGAGCGTAGCATTACAGCAGTGGCTTTAGGCTGCCGTATTTCAGGCTGCTCCCGGTGTGCCAAGTACAGTGATGATGCCATGGTGGGCAAGAGCAGGCGACAGTGGAATTATATGTTTTGGAAATTGTGTCTCACTCTCTGCTCCACAAAGACAGCAGTTTCTTTCCTGTGTGTCACATATGCAAAGCAAACACAATCTGACGGAGGCTGGAAAGTGAGAAGGCGACAGTGCCAACAAGTCAGAGAGGGTCTGGCTCCTCCACAAACAACACGATATAATAATGTTCCATGTGCAGAGAAGCCGTACAAAAAAAAAAAAAAAAGATTCAATAAAAGCCATATTAGCTGTGCTTTTCACAATTTGTTTGTTTTACGTTTATGTGCAGTGCGGACAAACATGTGTCAGTTTATTACTGTGGCAGTTACATTAACTACCAGCCTATAAACCTTATGTAACTTTTCACTCATATGACTGACATGTGGAAGAACATAAACACTTGTTGTCAGGTTCTTGGAAAACTGACTGCAGACTTTTCATTCTTTGTTCATAATGTTAATTTCAAATCAAATAAATAAATGCTTTTTCTTACAGTGGAGTGCATAAGCCTGAGAAAACCAGCAAATATACATATATTTTTTGCCATTTTGCTTTAAAAATGACAATATCATTGCGAACCCCACTGTGCACATGGACGTTATCATGTCAAGCTGTTGCCACAAAGTTAGAAGCACATTATTCTCTATTATCACATTAACATTTCCCCCTAATTCCCCCTACATGTGTTGGAGCGTCCTCACACTTTTGGCCGTAGAGTGATTTTCCCTGAGTGGAATGGAAACCTACGTTAAAGAAAACCACATTTTGCTTATATGCCATAACCATGCTCCCTTCTTATATTTGTGCAAGATAATTGTTTTGTGATTCACCAAACAAAATCAATAAGGTACTGGCATATTTCTCAAGATCTTATCAAGACCTCTGTCACCACAGGAAAGGTGCAGAGCAACAAATTAGATTTGGACTGAAGGGAAACTGATTTATTCTGAAGGTGCCTGTTAGGACACTGAAGCAAAGCTCGTACAAAGAATCCTCTGTAGCTCTGCTTTAGATCCTCTAAATCACATTCACCTGTAAGGAACCATGATTACATTAAGGCAAATTTTTTGGGTCACATGTGGTTATTCAGTAAGGTATAGGGTGAATATTATGTAACGCAACAGTTATGCAGTAAAGCCAATAACAAAAGTCAAACGCACTCAAAACAAACTGTGTGTTTCTGTACTTTCTTACAGCTCTGTCCTTTGTCTCAATTAAACAAGAGCCATAAATATCTTGAGAAAATGAATCGTGGTCATAACAAAAAAAAAAAAAACTAAACAGAAAGACAGCAGTTACTGTGTGACAGTCCAGTCTTTTAAACACGATGATATTTGGTTATTTGGGTGTTTTGAGCGAACATCAGCTTGGGTTGCTTGGGCCAAACATCATTCTGACCTTGGCTCTCTGCTTTCTTATCAGTGTTTTTACAGGGATGGGACCTCTGCTGCAACCTATGTTCATTCTCATGATAACATTTAGAGAAAACTCCCTCATTTCATACAAGCGCCTGAATCTTCTCTGTAAGGAGGACGGAGAGCGTTGTGGGTTTTTTCCATTTTCTTGAACTGTGGGTATTGTTTTCCCTCTGGTGTTGACATGACTGCAGAGCGGAATGTCATGCTGGCTCGTGGCAGATGTCGCAAAGCAGTACGTTAACATGCAGTGCAGGTCGGGAGTGGCCGTTCCCGATTGGTTCCTCTCACGGTAGAACTGTAGGATAAGTGTGCAAGGATAGAGATCATTGTTGCTGATCACTTCCTCAGCTTGAAGCGCCTCTGGTACTTGACACAGCATGATGCCCCTGCAGATGAAGTGAAACTGAGCTGTCTCTTCTGGTTGTTCTCACAGGGAATGAAACCCGACAGCTTCTACAAAGTCAAAGTCCCAGAACTGAAGGAGATCATAGAGGGCTGCATTCGTATGAACAAAGATGAAAGGTACAAGCGAAAACATTACAATGGGATCAACAATAATAAAATTACAAACTGCATAAATAATGTATATTTTAATGTCCATGACGTGCACTGTTTCCCTGTTTTTTGTTTCGTGCAGTAAACCAACAGGAGCTATATCTAGTTTCTTGCTTCTAACTTATCAAACAGTGCAGATAAACAATTTTTGTTCAGCACAAAAATCAAACATATAAGGTCAATTTTCAATTTTTTCCTTGCAGAAAATTCTCTTGATCAGCTTCTACAAAGAGCTGGAACAGGAAACGTTATAAGTACTACAAGTCTTACAACTCAAGTGTTTTTCAGTTTAAAAGTTATTGAAATACTCTTTACCTCTCATTTGTAGTTGTTCATAACTTAACGTCAGGAAAAAGCTCCTAGTTAGAGAAACAAGGATTCTCACGGAGTGTAAACACAGACCGATTCAGGCTTTAGGTTTCTGAAAGTTTAGGCTTTCAAAAACTTTGGAAGCTCTTATTTTCAAAAACCTCTCACAGTAAAAAGCCAGACATGTCTTTATATGTTATTCTGATAAATTTCTCTCAGGTTGTATTTACTTTATTATGGATTTTTTTGTAAGTAATGTACATGTAAGTAAGAGAAACATTGTCATTGCAGCCTGGTAGAAAGCATACGTTGCCATTCTCTTTGTATGTTGAACATATAAAGCTTCTTGTTCTCATCATAATTGTATTTTGTATTTTATTTTGTGAAGCTGAATTGTATAGACAGTTATTAAACATTTTCAAAAGTTCCGGAAACCTGTGAACCTGTCTGTTTAGTATCTTAACAGTTAACGACTGACTTCCTTCCTCTCCCGTAGGTACACCATTCAGGACCTCCTGGATCACCCCTTCTTCCAGGAGAACAACGGCGTGCACGTGGAGCTGGCCGAGGAGGACGACACGGTGAAGTCGGGCCTGAAGCTGTGGCTGCGCATGGACGACACCAAGAAGCTGCACGGGAAGTACAAGGACAACAACGCCATCGAGTTCCTCTTTGAGCTCTACAAAGACGTGCCCGAGGAGGTGGCTCAGGAGATGGTGAGCCGACGCATGGGCCCTCGTGGTCGTGAGGTCGACCTTTACTGCTTTGATGGCCCAGTTTGTGGCAGCCATTAGTGAGGAAATTGAATAATTTATTCCAGATCAACAGATCTTGTGTTCTCTGCATCCTGGTATTGATTTATGATGATAGCTTTTTATAGGTGTTCAGGAGGAAGGTAGAGTTTATATATGGGATTATCCCCTAAATGAATCACCGATTTCCTCCTCACAAAATAATTTTTCTTCTTCTTGATGCTGTAAAGAAACGGCAATGTAACTAATTATATTCCTTTTGTAGCCGTAATATTCAGATTAAAAGAGGTGTACAGTTTCAGGGTGTTAATAAAGCCGTGGATATTGTAGATATTAGCGTCAGAGATAATTTTATACGCTAAGCTGACATCGTATCACAGTCTGACATTATCAGTGATATCAAAATTTGTCTTCTCGTTATCTGTCTTTTGACATTTGACCCTGAGACAGTGAAAGAAGCCTCACTAATGCACCCCAGCATTGCTGTTGCTTCTTTAACGGTTCTGTTATGACAGCAGAGACGCTGAAATGTGCTGCCGCCCATCAGGAAAAAGCCTTTCGCTGCATGTGTCAAGGGCACGGCTCAACATTTAATCATCAGTGGTTGGAAATGTGAGAGTGTGTCTCAGGAAGCAGCCGGGGTCACGTCTTTAATAATATAATGACTCTCTTGCTTGTTACGAAACAGGCCCTTATGTCCTCAAGAACCCCCCCCCACCCCTCCTCTGCAGAGGTCACTTTTAATGAAAATGCAAGCCACAATTCCTTACTTGTTTACCTCTTTGTGGTAGTTTTCATCAAGATCAAATTTGGTATCAGCAGGGGACATCTGGTCCATGCAATCTGCTGTAATCTGACTAAGTGTTGAGAGGAAAGTTCAGACTGAGTGTCCCATTCTGCTGGACTAGGGCGTCACAAGAGGTTGTGCAAGACGCCCAACCCCATAGAAGAAATGTGGCCCATGTGTGTTGGTTTTACAGAACAAATGCTGTCAGCACAAAAGCTTTTGTCACATCAAAACACTGACTCTTGATGTCACAGCTCACGCCGTCAGGTCATTAAGTGCAACAGACCTGTGTAAATTGTCTACATACTGCGGCAGCACATCGTGGACCGTGACTTATACACTCGTTCGTGTTGTGCCCTGACCATTTTTGTGTGTTGTTATGCAGGTTGTGCTCGGCTTCGTGTGCGAGGTGGACTTCAAGCTCGTGGCCAAGGCCATACGGGACAGGGTGACAGCCATCAAGCGGCAGAGAGAGAAGCTGAGGCGGCAGGCAGAGGAGTGGAGGAAGAAGCAGGAGCAGGAAGCCATAGATGAAGAACCCGAGCCTCAGCTCCCATCGCTCAAAGTCAGCGACGTCGTAGCAGCAGAGTCCCCCACCCCGGCCCTGACACCTCCGGCCCCCATCTTGTCCCCCGTCACGAGCTCAGCGGACTCTGGTGTCAGCTCCAGCTACCCCGCAGAACCAGAGGAGCCCGAGGCAGACCAGCACTTCCACATCCGCCACAACAGCCTGTCCTCTGCTAACTGTGAGCTGCCTCATGTTACATCCCATACCATGAAAATGTCAGAGGCTGTCTCCATGTGTTCAGTTCAAGATCAATAATTTCAACCTTTCAGGCTCATGAAACACTTTCGAAACCAGTTGGATCATGATAGTGTCATCAGTCATAGTGTCAACTCAATTTTTAAACACACCTGCCAACAGTGCTTTAATTCAAAAGGCTTTGCGTTATCACGAGTCCCTAAATTTCTAGTGTGGTGACTTTTAATAACTAGTGAATGAATGTTGTTAAAATAAAAAAAGAGCTTAACATTAATAAATAGCTTTGCTTTTGGATTGTTATTATGATTATACTGTGAAACATTTTAACAAATTTGTACAATAAACTAGATTTGAAATGGTGAAGAATATTAAATAATATAACATATGAATATAATATTAGTAATAAGACATTATTTACATAGCACTTTTCAATACAATAGTAACAAAGTGCGTCACGAGTCAAATATAAAACATCCAAACAAATATATTACAAATATGATGTAATTGGATTATTATTACTGATGCATTCACATGCAAGTAGCATTTTAAGGTGGAAATTGGTCAGGTCCTGCCAGACAAATGTAGTGGAGTAAGCTCATATATTTTCCTCTGAAATCTAGTGGTGAAGAAATAGAAAGAAGCATAAAATTGAAATAGTATATAAGTATAAAAATGTTATATTCCAGCACTGCTTGAAACCAATTTTCTACTATATTTTCCTTCACGTTTCAGTCATATGTGTATCAAATGAGCAAATGAGTCTGTAAGTGTTAAAGCTTTTGACCTCTCTTCCTCCGCTCAGGAAGTAGTCATAGACTCTGGAGACAAATGTTTTTCACAGCTTTAACAGTACAATAGTACAGCACAGAAAGCTGTTGAGATCTCAGAGCACATGAGAGGCACACAGTGAAATGTGATACCGTGGATAACTCAATTATTCAGTCCCTGTAAGTCTTATTTCATGCTGTTTGTGTGTGTATGCTGTAGCTATTGAATATTTCTCTGTTAACACAACAGCCCGGATATTCTTTTTGGAAAATCGGTCTGACCTAGTTTCAATATGTCCGACATCTCCAGAACAGTGTGAATCCACAGTGAAACCCCTCTTAAGTTTTCTAAGTTGCGTTAGTGTCATTGTCATTATTTATGTGTTTGTGTGTGTGTGTGGTATGTGTCAGTTTGGGGTCATTAGTTGTGTGTGTTTTCTGTGTGTACGGTCAGTCCATCAGGCCACACAGTTGGTCACATGTTAATGGTTTATGTCCTTTTGTTGAAACAGCTGACTGTGAGACGGACGGCTATCAGAGCTCCTCTGGGCTGCACGATCCGCTGGAGGCCGGCAGCTTCAACACGACCCCTCCCACCACGCACGCTGACCCCCCGACTGTTAACGGCCTCCCCATCCCGGCCCTCCGCTTCCCCTCGGTGAGTGGCCTCAATAAAGAGCTTGTTATCAAAGAGGGGAGCTCGGGGTGGCGGAGGTGGAGAGGATGACTTTCAGGAGTTAACAAGACTTCCTCTATCAACAACACTCAGTCCACTATATGGCAGACACAGAGTTACGTAAACAGTATATAGCTGTGAAGGAACGCTTCACAATAAGGTGCATAAAACCCTTGGGAGGGAGTGAGAAAAAAATCATACCAAAGGAATCAAGAAATAACAGAATCAAGAGCTACTTTTTAGCTACTTGATGAGAAATTTCATCATCAAAATGGAAGATTTGCTTATTGATTGGCTGTAAAATACACATAACTTTATGTGCCCGCTTTAATATTTCAGTTATTTTCCTTCAAAACAATAAAATACGGTCTATCTAATCTGTTCTTTAGTGCTCAAACTGACAATGCTAACATGCTGATGTTTTACAGGTATAATGTTTACCATGTTCACCATCTTAGTGTAAAATTTGGGCATGCTGAGATCTGCTGATTAGCACCAAACACAAAACACAGCTGAGGCTGATGGGAATGGGAATTAGTTAGGCAAGTATTCAGTCATAAACCAAAGTACTGGGCAAATAAATTTTGACCCGAATAAGCCGCAATGTGAAAATTCAGTTCATCAGGAGGAGGATGTGAATGTCTGAGCCAATCATGGCACGAATCCATTCAATAGTTATTGCGACCTGTCACTCAGAACCATAAAAGTCAACCTCATTGTGGCACTAGAGGATCAGTGAAATCAGTTGGCTTCATCCTCTGGGAACTATGAAAATCTGAACAAAATTTAATGTCAGTCCATCCAACAGTTTACAGGAATACAACAGGAATAATCAAAATCAAATATCTCAATCTGGACCAACCAACTTTGCCATCTCTAGAGCCATACCGTTAACCTGACTTCCTCTATCAGTACCTGTTGATTTTTATTAAAGCAAACTGCCAAACTGAGGAATTTGGTGATTCGAGATATATGAAATACTTAAATGCTAAAAATTCAATATGTGTAAATGTTTCCTGGATACTACAAAAGTAAAATAAGTGAATGAAAGTCTTTATTCATGTTTCCCTTACCACATTTTACACTTCTATTCATAGAGTATTGCAGTATCCAACAACATAGAACATGGCAACTCTGGGCCCCCGAGTGGCTTCAGCTCCCCTGTGGACAGGTAAAGCTCTTCAGCCTCCCTTTCTCTTCACTCTGTGTTTTTCTTTTCTTGCCATCCAAGGAACAATGGAGTTCAATAGTTCCCTCTTTATTCAAGCCGCAGACCTGAAAATCAATGTGAATGTAGTAGAAATGTCTGCTCCTCCCCCGTGTAACTCCTCCTCCTCCACATCTGTGGGGCTGTGACAACAAGCTCGAGGCAATCGCCAGGCTCCTCTGTGTTTTTATTGCTGTGAGGCAGAATGGACCCTCGCGGGTGTCTGTGTGACAGGGCCTCAGATGTTGTGGAGGCCCTGTTTTCCATGTTGGTGGGATATGAGGAAGAGAGGGGCTTTATTCTCGGCGTGAGAGCTGATAATGGACGTGTTGATCGTGTTAGTGTGTGTGTGTGTGTCTGTGTGTTGAGGGGTTTTCATCTGGGCTCTGGGCTATAACTAATGATTGTTTTCATAATTGATTAGTTATTTATTATTCTATGGCCCCAAACACAAAGATATTCAGTTTACAATTATGTAAAATGAATAAAAGCATCAAATCCTGACTAAAATAATAAATCCATTGTCAAAACTCTCGTCAATTAATTAAAAATTTTATTTGTGTGATTCTACAGTAACTTTTTATGTAGTTTGTCCTCAATGACTAACGCTTAATCTGCGTTGTCAGTGGCAGATTGAAATAAATGTCAACTCTAGTTGAGCGTCATGTTTCGTAACAGCGTAGGCACGCACTTGTTAGGACCCAAAACATTATCCCAGTCGCCAAATTCTCCCTCTGAGAAAAGCCCTGGAATACCGATGAGCAGAATAAAAAAAACACAAGAATCATTTGCAATATCAACACAAATAGTTGACCTTACTTTTTTTTTTTTTTAATTTCCATGTACTCAGTGTTTAAAGGTGAAGACAGGCTTTGCTTTGACCTAACGTTACCCGTGAGGTGGAGGTTTTTAAATAGAGATTGGGTGGACGCTGCCAACCAGTAGGCCTGTAAATGTTTGCAGCCAGTGCTTGGGGAGGTGGACGGAGGGGAGTCTGTGACCACAGCAATCCAAAAAGACCCAGGAGACGCAATTAGCTGAACCAAAGCTTTTTATAAATAAAAATAAAATAAAAAAACTGAATGTTCTCCATTTCTCTGAAACCTAAAACTCGTTCATTGTATAAATACAACAGGTCACATGGGCGCGTTGCTTCCTCTGGATGAACTCCATCTTTCTATAGACTCTGAACAGGCCTGCATTGTTTAACTTTAGTGCTTATGCCACTGTATCACATCAAGCCTCTATTTGACACTTCAGAGTGCTGTTTATTATTATGCGTGATGCCAAGATAATCAGCCATGATAGATGGTCAATTCCTTTTACACTCATGTTGTAGATGATTAACTGAAGAATGTTTCAGTGGCGTCTTTTCTAACCAGTGGCATGTGTAATTTATTTCTGTGCAGCTACGCCTCCGATGTGACGTCGGGCTTGAGTGATGGCTATGAGGGCCTATCGGAGAAGAGTGAGAAAACGGCCGCAAGGAGAACTGCTGCGAAGCTGTTCAGGAGGAGGGCGCGCTCAAGGCTGCGCATCACAGGGGTACTATAACTCAAAGAGTGTTGTTTATTTACAACCGCACATTCATTTAATACACATCATAAATGAATCAATCAATCACATAGATTAAATGATTGAATTAGGGGAGGCATTTTATTCAAGAGAGAGCGGTGAGGCTCCACCCTGATTATGTAACAATATCAGTGGCCATGTTGTTCTTCCTCCCAGCAGCCGCGGTGCATTTCTCCTCGGATCAGGACACTGCTGTCTTTTAATGAGCGTGTTTGCACTGCAGGCACAGACAAACAGATCACGCTCAACCACATGTGCATGCAGCGGTGCAAAGAGTGCATAGTACAATACACACATAAACACAACTGCATGTTACAGTACACTCACACACATGCTCACACGACAGCGTGTTTGCTTTGTTGTTTGTTACATTGTCCCCCCCCCCCGTGTTTAACTGTGCTGCTCAGTGTTTCACAGAGTAAACAGATACTTGTCAATAACATTGATCCTGTGTCTTTCTGCAGCTCTCTGATAAAGTGGACCGGGTTGTGGAGTGTCAGCTGCAGACACACAATGACAAGATGGTGACCTTCAAGTTTGACCTGGACGGAGATAACCCTGAAGACATCGCTGCTGTCATGGTGAGTCATTAGTAGTGCTTAATCACCGGACAAGCGATGATCAACAGATGTCATGTTCAGAGGGTCAATGATAAAGCACTTCCATCGGGTTAAAAGGAGGAGAAGGATTCATTGTTGTCAAATTTGGCTTTGGACCAAGTAAAGACTGATTAGATTCTGGTGATGATTTAGATCTGAGGCACTACACTCTAATCTATGATCTAAGAAATCGATTCCATTTCAAATTAATATAATAGAAATACTCTTTCTTTGGGTGCAATGGAAAATGGTTGTTGAGACGGCAGAAGTCTGAACTCTTTGTGCATTCTCAATTAAAAATGAACCTATGTAACCTTCGCTAGACAGCAGGCATGCTGGTCACAAGTGACAGTATCTACCAAAGGATTGCTGACACGATATGGTCATACCTTAACAATGGAAATAAATATGTCTCACTGTCAGCTGATAAGTCTCGCAGCTTCCTGTATCTCAGCCCAGTGTACACATGATTTATCCTGCCTCTAGTTAACAACCTTTTGTTTGTTGATGTGAACTCTGGCTGATATTCTATCTGACTTACTGAGAAGTGAGTGACGCAGGTGAGCAGCCCCATCCCCCTGTTATTGTCTGTAAGCTTCATTAGAGGCGAGAGCGTAGAGAGGTGTGTAGTGTACATACAACATGCCTGTGCGTTGAAGGTGAGATGAGGCAGCGTGTTCCAGTAGCACTTTTGTTTTTGTTGTTGCACTGAACGTACCGTTTCCCCCGACTCTTAAAACACAGTGCGCTTTTGTTTACCGAGTCTTGGCACAGCGGGGGTGCTTGGCATCACAACAGCCCCCGTGGTTCTCTGTACAGGGTTTTTAAATGAGGTGAATTATGCCATGCTGACAGGAAACGGTCACCGCGCCCCAACCCACAATTCACAGCAACATTCAGGACTGCATGAATATGCAAAACTCAAAGCCTCCTCTAATATACTGCTGTATTGTGGATTTATATGTGATGATTTATGTATTTTTTCCCAATGAATAAGTATTAGCTGAGGGGAGGTGGGTGCGTGTTTGAGTGGGTATATTTCTCAGACTTCGAAACTCGTATTCTCCTTTTGCAGTGGTGGAAAAATACATTTACTCAATCACTGTGCCTGAGTACAATTTTAAAGTACTTTTACTTTCCACTACTTCACTAGATTCTGGCACACAATCTACTTTTTTTGTATTGCACTTTCCTTTACAGCTATTGTTATTATTAACTTTGTAATGAACTTCTAACATATGAAAGTAGGTAAAATTCTCAAGCAGCTAAGATAGTAAAAGGCTCCTTACACGTTAGCATTAATATATAATAGCATAAGAATAGTATAGTAATATATCAACACTCACTAGGGCCATTTTTCTGCATGAGTACGTTTAATTTTACTTTTGACACTTTAAGTACATTTTGCTGATAAAGCCTGTGTACTTTTACTCAGATTTTACATTTAGAATTGCAGTTACTTGGGGTGTCCCAATTTCCGAGTGGTTAGGGCATAACCTGAGCAGCAGGTCCCTTGGCACGACTCCCAGCAGGCCGGACGCTTTACTGCGTGTCTCTCCCTCGCTCTCTCTCCTATATTTCCTGTCTCTATCCACTTTCCCTATCAAATAAACTCATAAAAACTGCCCAAAAAATAACATGTAAAATTGCAATTACTTTTGAGTGACTATCTACAGATTGCGGTATTGCTGCTTTTACTCGAGTAATGTATCTGAACGCTTCCTCTGCCGCTGTCCTTTGTGTCATGTAGGTGCACAACGAGTTCATCCTGCCATCAGAGAAGGAGGGCTTCATCCACCGCATGGGCGACATCATCAAACGGGCCGAGGTTCTGATGGCCAAAGAGCAGCCGGTCCACAACAACCTGCACCGACTCACCCAGCCCGCTTTCCACAGCGGGGTCAACTCATTGTCTTCCTCACAGGTCAGCGGCGCCGCAGCACACGCTCCTTTCCAGTAATCCACATCGCAGCATTGTTAGCTGAGAACAAAGCGGTAACGGTGACCGAGAGTGTCTTTTACTGTCTGATCGTCATAAATTACATCAGCTATAGCGTGTCTAGCTGTGCTTACCTAAGGCAGACCCATAAATCTAGTGCAAATGAAAAGCTGTAGAGCAGAGCTTCCTACACTGGAGATTGAAAAAATAAAAAAACGGAGTTGAGTGCTTTCCTCGCTGTCCACAGTCCCTCCTGAGGCTCGGCCTTAAAGATAGAAGGTTAAGTGTCCTTAAAGCCGCCTGAGGTAGTGCTTTCATTTAGAACATAATGTTACTAAAAGCACTAATGTCATAAAACCCTGTTATTTGTGGAAACATACCCCATTCCTCTTTTTTTTTTTTTCTCATTTATTTGTTCCCACAACCACGGATCCTTTCCAGTTCCTCCACCATAATGAACTTTCCAGCATATCTGCCCACAGTGAACGGGTAAAATAATTTATGTTTGGATTTATTAAGCCTTTCTGAATCAAGATTCTGTGAAGCTGTAAAATGAAGACTTCCAAGAAAAAAGAGGAGCAGTGCCTTCCTGTACATGATATGACCTAATGCCTAATCAGATACTGTTTGTCCACTGAAGTAAAAAAAAAGTCTATGTTCTGCCACAGGGTGGAACATGCCAGAACATGTTCTGCCAGAACATGTTCCAGCCTGTGGAACACGGAGAACAAATCTGCATGTGCCCTCTAGTGAAAATAATCTAAGATATTTGTTAAATGATGGAGAAAAGAACAATGTGCTGTTTCACGTGGGAGACAAATAAGAGCGGCAAACCTCTACCTTCAACTATCTACCTTATTCACTACGTTTCCGACCCCCTGGCTACACAATTACACTGAACCACATTGGACAAATCTCTCCTGGCTTCGCTCCAGCACTTGATTAAAAACACTGCTTGGACCACATCCCCCCCCAAAAAAATTAATTGTGGCTGTTTTCCCCGGGACTGTCCTGCCAAAAAAAACAGACCGAGGCAGTTAAGTCAGGAAGAAACCCACAAGTCCAGAGACTCATCGATCTATCTCTGTTCTGGCCGTGGTAGCTCTGAGGTAGGCTGCTATTCTGAGAGCTTTGGGAAGAGGCACAGTGTATAAACGGTGGTTGTGACCCTGGAAAGCAATACTTGTCACAGCGCAGTTTTGATCTAAATGCAAATGTCAGTGTGCTCAAAATAATAACGGTAACATGCTGGTGTTCAGCAGGTAGAATGTTTACTGTTTTAACCAACATTTGCTTATTAGTATTCCAAATTATTTAGTCTATATTGGAGGAATAAAAATCATAAGGATACATCATCTGGGAGCCATAGATGTCTGTATAAGATTTTGTGCCGATCCATCCTGTGGATGTGGAGATATTTCCCAGGATAAGTGAACACTTTAGCCTGCTGGTGTCGCTAGAGGAGAAGTAAGAGGATAACCTCAGCTGTTAGGAGTTATCCTCTGAGAACAGTGAATGTCTGAGCAAAAATTTCACTACAATCCGTCCAATAGCATTTGAGATATTTCAATCCGGACCAACGTGGTGGGACCGACCAACCGAGCTGCTAGCATGGCTAAAAAAAGAATCAGCCAAGACAAATTGTGTTTACTTGCCTCTCAGCTTGTGCCGATGGAGCTGGATGAGAGTGGCCAGTCATCCCGATAAGACTTTCCAACAGTTGTATTAAGTGGTTAATAACAGCATTTATTTGGAAACAGCTCTTCACAATTTAACAATAAAATCTTTACAGCCGTCTTAACACTACCAGAGAAAAGAAATCCACTTAATACATGTTGTACTACGCTGACAAGTGATATACACCATCGTATGTGCTGTACACTTGAGGCCCGGTGTCCGGGTCACCTACATCATCTGACGTCTGAAACATCCCGCGCTTTAGTGGCTTGCTTAAAGGGGCATTACGTGGATTTCACATGTCAGAGTCACAGGATGAGGATTTACTACACAGCCTGTGAAAACTGTTGCATAATATCTTGTGTGGTTTCGGAGAAGCATCATCAAGGATGAAAAAATTACCCAACAGACACCACATGGGCATTTTAGCTTGGGCTTGGGAGTCGACAAATTTGAAGCAGAAAGCTTTTTTTTGGAGCGAATACTGGGAGACTAAAAATGATCATGACTCTGCCTTTTTTTTTTTTTTTTACATCTGTCTGTGGTTCAATCCCCTGCTCCTCCGGTCCATGTGTTGCAGTTTGAGTGGCCTCTCAGACCAGAAAACTGTTCTATAAATGCAGTCCATTTAAATACTAAAGTAATGCTACATTAACATGAACTGCTGATCGGTGCATAAAAGAACATTTCAACATTTTTTATCAATAATGAATAGAGGTGGAGACTGACGGATTTATCAACTGTGCTCTTTTACAGCCGAATCTGCACAGTCACACCCTGCCCCGAACACACTCGTCTTCTTCTCTGCCTGGTAAGCCTCACGTCTGCTCTGATTAACTTATTTCACTCGTTAGGGGGAAACAGGATAATCTAAAGCTCCAGAAGATTAAAAATGATATGAATCTAAAAGTGTATGAATGTCTTTTCCCTCTGTGCTTTTTCTTTTAATAATGTTATTAACGTCTGAAATTCATCAAGTAACATTAAGTGTGTGCGAGCTGCATAAAGACTTGTCTGTCGCACAGCATGTCTGATTAAGTTGCATTTGTGCGTTGCATCTTTTTGCTGTGCATGATAATTGTGTGTGTGTGTGGTCACGGGCATCTATTCATGCATGTGTGTGTCTTGTCTCAGACTTCAGTGTGGCTAACCCGAGCGTAGGGGTACGTGGCTCACCCCCATGCCCAAATGGAGACGTCTTCAGTGCAGACATTACTTCATCTGGGCGACCTCTAATACGCTCACAGTCTTTCCACAACGCCCCAGGTAAATAGCCCTCCGCCCCTCCCTCTGGTCCCTATGTGAAGAGGCCTAGCATTGTTTACTGTTTCAGCACACTGAAAAATTGTTACAGTCCTCTGGCAAAGAATAAGTCAAAGCACAGCTCAGCTACCTCATAAACCACCCCTCCCCTCCTCAGGGCCCGGTTTTGGTATTGTTCTGACATTCGCATGGCGCCATCCGCCATCCCCACACCTCAAAGCCTTCGTCTGTCTCTGCCTTGCAGCAGGGCCTCTTGGGTAATTACCTCACCTGAAGGGCGCTTTCTGGCTTTTAGGGAACTGTGAATGCTGTCACTGTAAACCATCAGCTTTTCTCTAGAGCTGCGATAGTCGGCAACATCTGTTTGCCAGCACAAACTCCTACAGAATTTCCAAGAAAACCTCCTCCCCCGTCAAAGTCTCCGTCCCCACAGGGGGGGGGGGGCAGCGGCATTTGAAGTAAATTAAAGAACACATATTCTCCATACGCCCCCAGTTTCAGCCTGAGCGACCATCTGAACATCCTCATCCCCACATGTCCTGTGTCCCCTCTCTGCTGGATGTCCACTGCATGATCGCTGCTTTTCGCAATGCCTCTTGGCCACCCACCACCCTTATAGAGTGTTGCCTAACCTATGTTTCCGTCAGCTTGGAAAAAGTAGAGGCTGGTTTGCATCATCAGCAACAGGAGGTGTGGTTTATAACTGTGGAGCCATTGTTGAGGTAAATGTCAAATCAATGGCTGGAGCTGGGATATTGGCATCCTAAATTATTCCCCAAGGAGTGATGTCGAAATCCCGACTGCTTTAATCTCACAATCAAGCTTGAAAACTTGTGTACACACACGTGTGTTCCATTTAGACTCCTTCTAAAGCGCCATGAGTAAAAGCCTCGCTCGCTCTATTGATGCCGAATACCTCAGAGCCATGTTAAGCCTGGTGTTCAAGTGCTGCGGCTTACAAATGCAATTATAGCCGGATACTGCTTTAAACAAAATGTCTTTGTTCACCATGGAAACCCATTATTTGAAAGGACGGGAAAGATTTATGCTCCATGTGACGAGTGTCTTGGCAGGGGGTTGAAGGAAAGGGGAGAGAGGAGGAATGAGTGATCTAACTTGTCTCTCTGTGTCAACTCAATATTCCACTCCAACCCTGCAGTTGGGGGGGGGGGGGGGGGGGGGGGGGGGGGGGCAGCTGTGAAATTACACTTCTCAGGTTTTGATGGACAAATTGGAGGATATTAGGAAACATTTTACTTTTAGTAGTTTCTTTTTCCACAGTTTATACCCAAGTTGATCCATATGTGTTTGTCTTCCAGGTTCTCCTCTTCACTATCAGCACCACCCTGCATCCCTCCTGCCCCACCACCAGCACTATAACCTACCATACATGGGCCACACTCACTTCCCGTTCCCATACCCAGGCTCTCCAGGTTCCCCCAAGCCAGCAGGAATCCATCCTCCCCTCACACGTGTCGCCAGTAACCCCACCTTCCCTTCTGTTTCCTCCCCTGCCCCAGGGTCCCCTAGTGCTCAGAATGAGACCCCAAGCCCTGGCAGCAACGAGAGCATCACCCTGTCCCCACCTGCCCCTCAGCATCCCAACATGTGGCCCCCCCACTCACAGCCCCTATTTTCCTTGGCTAATGTCATCTCCATGGCCATGAGCATGGCCCAGTCTTTCATCCCTCCTGCGAGCATGTCCTCCCAGGGGATGCCCTCCTTTCCAGGCTATCACCCCCAGCTACCCACTCACATGGCCCCACAGTCAGGTTACCCCTCCGTCTACCCACACCAGTACCAAACCCAGTCGGTAGAAGTCCCTTACCCCACGGTGGGCATCCCAGCACAGAACAACGTCTACCACAGCCCTGAGAATACGCCTCAAATGGATGGATCCGGTTTTCCTCAGAGCAGTCATCCAAGCTGGTTGCACCATATCTCCCCGCCATCCTTGCCTTCCACCCCTCCACTGGCTCCTCAGGAGCCCCCACAACAGGTTGGACTGTCCATTCCCCCGTGCCTCACCCAGGAGGACAGTCTCCACAGTTATGTGGCCCCATACTCAGCACAGGTTCCAGCCCAAACTAAACCCAAACAACAAGTCTCCAGTTCCAGCTCCTCATCAGATCTTTCCCCATCACCCCCAGAGAGCCCCGAAAGCACTGTGAGTCATTTTCCTTAATCTCAGGGAGTATAGCTGTTAAGGTTTTTAAAGCCATGTTGTGTCTATGCAAATTAGTGCTAAAGTGATTAGCCAATTAATCAACAGAAAATGAATCAACAATTGTGATTACTGACTAATTATTTACCTCACTTTTTAAGTAACAATGCCAATCAACATTCACTGGTTCCAGCTTCACAGATGTGAAGCTCATGCTCCTTTTCTCTCACAAAACATGACATTTGAAAACACCTACTTGGGATCTAGGAGACTGTGTTAACATTTTCACAATTTTTCACAACAGACGGTTTATAGACTCACTTACAGACAATTAATAGATTAATTGAAAAAATTTAAGAAGCACTTATCCAACGTTTTCTGTTACATTTAAACTCTGGGTATCTGCAGATGCTGATCACCGTTCAATACGAGTTCTATGTTTTAGCCACATTTAAAATCAGAGTACTGTACTGTGTCAAACTCATTGGGATCATTTTATGTAAGATAGAATTAGGCCAGGAAAGTTTTATGGCCTGCCATGAGTGATAGCTGCAACGCAGAATTTTAAGACATTGATGAAGAAACATCTGGGTCAATACCCAATCTGCTGCAGCACTAATGCTAATGATATTCATTCTTCCTGTCTAGTTATCATCCTTCAGCACTCAATTGCACCCGGCTATACCTGAGATGAATGCCAGTACCCCAAAACCCAAAGCCTCGTCCACTCAATCTGGTAAGAAACTCTGTGCATGTTGTCATGTCCCTAAAACAGTTTCTCCTCCGTCTCTGGATCATAAACCCCTGATGTGAAGCGTGTTACTAGCCAGGAGCTGGGAGAGCTGGGAAATTACATACTGTATGTTTATTTTTTCACCCCAAAACAAACCCACATACACGCTTGTGCATTCACTCAAAAGCACCCATAGCCGAAAAGTTACAAGTCTTGCTCCTCTGCTTTATTTTATGATATATTAGGTCTAAATACAGCCTGATGTCCCAGTTACAGACAATTTGCCTTTTGAGTTGTTTTCAGCCGCCGCTTTTTTCTCTCCATCGTATCCTTGGTGACATTGTCATCTGTTGGCGGTGCCTCAGGAGGCGTTGCATAACCGTCTGGATGTAATGTTCCATTGAAAACGAACACAAACGTAGGTGTGATTGCGGCCCTCCCCCCCGACACTGACCAATCAGTGAGCGGCCTTGCTCATTACAGGCCTCTCCTCCCAAATCCCACACCTGTCAGTATTTATACCCTCCTCAAGAGCCCACATTTAACAGAGTCCCTCTGTTTCAGCGGGCACAGACCCAGACGCTTTCTGTGTTTACTGTAAGAAGGACACTTAGTGGGCAAACTGAGGCACTGCAGGATTTTAAACCCTGAAATTGTCTGCAGATGTGAGTGCATGCAGAGTGTTTATGCATCAGATACAATCACAATTATCAGATACTATCCCTGCTGTAAATTAAGGCTCTTTAGGGTATATCTACCTACTGGGAGATTAGCATTTAAGGAAATAAGAAACAACAGAGTGATACCTCTTTCAAGACTGTAGCCAAGAAAACACATGATTAGATTTTAATCAAACCATATTGGTCAAGAATGAGTGGGGCTTTGTCCTAATGATCAATCAGCTCTGATCAGATTAGAGAACAATCACTGCTGCTTAGCCAGTGATTGGCTGTCACTTATATAAATTAGCTGCCTAGATGCTATAACGTATATATGGACACTAAAAGTAAGTAACTACAACTTACCAGCATTAATGTTAACCAATATAACCTATTTCTTGGAGAAAAAAACATTTTGGATGCACAATTTGGAAACTCAATCTAGTAATTTACATAGATTTTTATCTTCTAAAAACACCCTTTCTTTATATTACAGAAGTCCAGTCTGCACCAGTGACTGTTGGGCGATTCCAGGTGACCCCCAGTATGGACATCCCTGTGCCCGCTGTGCCTATAGGTGCTGTACCTGCTGCACTACAGCCCGAGGACGGGGGCAGCACCCCAACAGAGAGCAGCACAGAGGAACAGGGGGAGTCTGAGACCAGCCTGGGCACCTCCCTCACCATGTCCCCTCCTCACCCACATCCCCACAGAGGGTCGGCACCGCTCCTCCAGGAGGTTGACGGGCAGCCGGGATGGGCTGGGGACCATGAGCAACAACAGCAGCAGCAGCAGCAGGTCAGGGGAGAGGAGGATGAAGATGAGGATGAAGAGGATGAGGGAGAGGTTGTCGGGGAACGACAGAGGACGAGGAAGAGGAGCCGGAGGAGGGCGTACAGCCTCAGCCTGATGGGAACGTCTGCGGACAGCGGGCTCTCTGTGACGGCTGCTGAGATGGAGGGGAGGCTGTGGGATGGAGCGGTGGGCAGCCCGCAGTACAGCAACGCCCTCCACCATTTATGGATGATGACTTACAACCGCAACGCTCCCTACCTGAGCAGCGATGACTCTGACAGCGATGGCGAAGAAATGCTGGAAGAGCTTCAGGAACTCAGAGAGAAGTAAGTGACACCAGTGAGGATCAGGTGCCAGAAACAGAATATTAACAGAGTTCAAATTCACTTTGCAATGACTTTCACAATTGTATTTGATGGGACTTGATGTTTTGGGGTAACACAAGACTTATATTAAGAAATTAAGACTTTAATTTATGCAACTTGCTTCAGAGGATTTTCAAGGACCAACTTATTTGTTACTTTTTGTCCCTCATCAGACATCTGACAGAGGTGCAGACCCTGCAGGCCGCCCAGAAGAGAGAGATCGAGGAGCTGTACGAGAAGATGGGGAAGGTTCCTCCTCCAGGCATCGTCTCTCCCGCTGCTATGCTGTCCAGTCGACAGCGCCGCCTCTCCAAGGGGAGCGGTTTCCCCTCATCCCGCAGGAACAGCCTGCAGCGCTTGGACATGTTGCCACTCCAAGGTGAGGAAGAACATCCACATTTAACATATCATAGTAAATATGTGAAGATTATATATATATATATATATAAGACTAAATCTAAAAACCCTTTCTAAATGGGTTTTGTAGCATATTTACTATGTTTGTTTTCCTAGGTATCATTAGGAGAAACTCCCTTGGAGGCAGCAGCAGCGGCTCCCAGGATAAACCTAGCAAAGGGGTCACCTTTGCCACTGACATTAATAGAATGGTGAGTGTTCATTGCATAAACAGACTTCATATTAATAGTATTCCCCTTGTGAAACTCAACAGAAATGCTAAACAGTTAAGTCTTACACTTTGTGTTTTTTTCCATCTCGCTTTTCCAGTGAGAAACGCTCAGCCAAGCACGCTGTGTATCTGGACTACCTCATCTGAAGTGTGACTGCAGTGGTCAAACCCGTCCTGAAGGAGGATCACTTTTAACACTTTTCACTGGCACACTGATCAGCATAAAACTGCTTCCCTCCGCAAGTGGTCACAAGGTTCATGCCGGTGGTCATTTACCTCAACTGTACAGAAACTGTCATCAATAAATCTGGATTTACACAGGAACTGTAACTTCCAGTTTTCGGCCCTTTTGTCAGATTTGGTGAATTTGTTGCAGCTGAAGCTCAGAATATCTTACCAGTCTGGTTCATGTTAAAACTCACAAGTTCTTTTTTTTTGCTCTCTTGTACATAAACTGTCAGATCCAACGGTTCAGAAGTAACCAGCTTCAGTCCACGCTGCCACAGTACCCTGCTAAACACCACAGTTTGTTTTAAAGCTTCTTTTTTTTTTTTTTTTGCATTAACGCAGTCAAGTGAAATACCAAGTGCTGCAGAGTTGTGTCACTTTGTACGACTTTGACCCAGAATGACTACAGTTACTGTTTTCCTGCTTGTTTGACTCACTGCCGTTTAATCAATCTGAGCACAGTCATGTGAACCGCAGCCAAGCTCTGACTCTCACTGACAGCTGTCGGGCACAGATGACGACACACTTCGGACGATCTCACAACATATTTGCTGTAGTTTGTAACTAATGTCTCGGCACCTGCTGACTGAACAGTGAATATACTCTCATTTAGTGGAGCTCCGATTCCTGCCATCAAGGGGCTGACGAGAGCAGTCAGTTTGATTTAGTCAACTTTGTATTCTCAAAACATTTTGTTGTAGTACATCTCCGGTTCCTTTAGTGGTTTTGACACCTGATAAGATCACCTTACATTCTCTAGACACAGCCTGGAGAGGTTTGACTGCAGTCCTGACATTTTCAGATGTAGTGAAGATGATGATTTTTCACGTTGTACAACAGTACAATAAGGAGATATCATGGAGATGTTAATGCGTCAGGAAGAAACGTTGTACAACATCTATAAATGTTGGCATGTAGCTCACTTCAGCAGGAAAAAAAAAAATCTGTTTTTTATGCAGAAGCATAGAGAACATCATGTCAATGTCAAATACTATAGCTGGCTTTAAATGGGAAAAAAGTATTTCTTCATATTGATTAGATGTGAAAAATCCACCTAGGTTTTACACTACTGGCTTTTCCTGTTGTTTGTACATGTGTATATAGTAGAGTGCTTTTATAGATCTTGTTTACAAGTTAAGAGTAAACTAAATATTTCAGCAACCTTAATTCTTGCTCAAGCAAAAATCATATTTGTTGCTAGATCAAGATCATAGATCAAGCACCTTGTGCACTTTAGCAAATTCTACTTTAACACTCAGTCATTTAACACATTTGTGGACAAAAACTGTGCTCACTCGAGGAAGAGCTGAGATGTTTTCCTGTTATTTTTCCGTAAGAGAGGTAGAGGATATTCTCCGGTTTATGTTTGATCACAATATTTCATATTGGATCACAGTAATGATGATCTACCCTCCCACAGTTTGAAATAATCAGTATATTGTGGGATATGGAGAAATCAGTCCAAGCTGTGAATCTGTAGCTGTTGCCTTATATTAAAAAAAAAAAATATTCACAACACACACTGAATTTTCTGGCAGTATAACTCCTGTAAGATTCGTAATATATATATTCAAAGAAATTTCTAAATTTTGAATGTAAATATATAATTGTATTGCTTTCTGAAGCTGCTGTCCTGCCATGCTGAATCTGTGCCTTTCCCTTACAATGTCTTATTTTATATTTTTACTCTTAAGATTTGGTGGCTAGATCAGACTCTGTATATCAAATTTTGAAAAAAATAAATGCAACTGTAAATACCGCTACTTGTATGTCATCCTTATTGCACACAGTTACACATAATTTTGTTAAAAAATCAAATACAGTAGATTTTTATTTAACAACTCATCACTTTTTCAACATAAATAACATGTTTCAACAGGTTGATTCATGTGTCATTTCAGCAGTGTCACTGGCATCCTTTGCTGTTAAAGGCCACTGTAGATTTAACATCACTTGCTGACTGAAAGTTAGTATATTCCCCTCATACTGTATGCACATCACATGATCTGGGCTGGAAACCTGTCAGGTAACGACTATAATTACTAATAAGCCTGGGCCTTTTGGCTAGCATGTAAAGATCATGTGGAGGTCAGTGATAAGTCCTTTCCACTGGCAGGCAAGTTTATTCAAAATCAAGACACTTCTAGTTTTAAGTCAGCAGCAGAAACCACACAATCACCCTTCAAAATCATGACAAAACAAAAAGTCCAGCGCTGTCTCAGCATGAAAGAACAGCGGCCAGTCCATGGAATATGAATCAGTGGCATTAGTGTCCACATAAGTCCCTTCTCAGTTAAGTGCAGGACAGACACACAGTCCAACAACAGGCAGGCAACTCATGCGTCTCAGTTGGCACCGGTGCTTGGTCCCTGCATTCTTGCACGTTTGGCCTCCTCATCTATTTCATCCATGATCTTTTCCTGGGAGACTGAGTAAAATGTGTAGCCATCTAATGGAGGGAGCAAGTGGTCAAGGCAAGTAAGTGGAAGCAAGAAACATAATATAACACATTACATGACAAGTGAGTGATGCAAGCAGCATGTCAGCCAGGTGCTTGTGTCATCACTGCTTGTAGTAACAGCCGAGGCTAAACACACTGCGCCTTAATGTTGTCTTTAATCATTCAAATATCAAGATACCCATTTTATCCTTTTGTATTTTTTTTTTTATTTTTTATTTTTTAAATTGCAACTTGAGTTGGACAGCTAAATCTTATTTTCAAGTTTCAAACATCTGCCTTCACAGGCATCTTTGAGTTCAGGAAACAGGTTTGTCCGTAATACCGCGAAGGCACCTGGAAGCTCATCTTTCCCGGCTTAGTTACCTTCAAAACTGTTTAAGTGTATACTCAATTAAATTTAGTGCAACACAGTGTAATATAAAGAATAGTACAAGCTTGACATTTGTGTTTTAATTAGCTAATACACTCCAAACACCTCTACAGTTAGGAACTTTTCTGTCATAGCTATCTATACCCACACAAAGAATATACTGTCTGAAATATAAGCTGCGCAGCTAAATTAGCGATAGTGTTAGTTTATGTTGTGATAAAAACAGTTATCTAACTCAAACCCAAGGACTACGGAGTGACTGTAGCATGCTAGGCTAACGTTACATAGTTCACCTTGTGTTAACATTAGTGTGCTTGGCAAGGATACAGATTCCCAGAACGAGTGCTCCGATGGCGAGCCCTGTGACAGCATTTCGCCCCCGCAGCAGATGTGTTTTCTTCTTCCACTGTGCACGCTCTACCTGCTGGATAAAGTGCATCTGTTCCGAAGAAAGACCCTCTTTAGCCGGGTCTATTCTGGTTGCAAAGGGAGCATCGGACTCCTTCGGCGTCTTGTCAGCCATATCTGCAGTCAGCGAAGGACGTGGTTGCACAACAGTCATACGCAGAGCTGCATTTCAAATGATTAGCCGAGTTGGCGGCGTTTACATGCGACGTGAGCAGCCCATCCATATGTTGCTAGATCTGCGGTGGGCAGAAGGAGCCAGAAACAAAATTGTGCAACATCCAAATGAGTCCCCATGGCAGCTTTGGTTCCTACACGGAGACGTTGGAGCGACTTTGGAGTGACAACCTCGGGAATGTAGCGCCATCTTCCGGAAAATATAAACTTCAAACACGTTTTTCTTTTGGTTTTCTACCCAAGTTTTTGACAAAAGTGAACATATTCTTAAATATAAACCTGGCAGCTGGTAAATGTGACGTTTGTGCATAAAGAAGCCGTTCGTTAGTGATTGTAAATGGCGAATAGATCGTTTTGCTCTCCCAATCACAGTTTCAAGTTTGGGGAAGTCTCTTTTGACCTGCTCACAGATTTTCTTGTTAATCTCAACAAAAGAAACAAAGATAACCTCAACCATCTATCAAAATGTAGCGGGACCTTCAAAGATAAAAGACTCGTTGGTAAGTACATTTTTTGTCATTTCATCTTGCTTACAAACAAGCCTTGTCATTGTTCTGTTAATGAAACGACCGTTAGTAGAACTGCGTGAATTGCTTTCTTTCGACATTGAATTTGGACATTTTTATTTCCAAAAGTAATTTTTCCCGTTTTAAATGCGCATAATGCCATAGGCCACTTTCAAAAGGGTTCATTTTTATAACCTTTATTTGGAAGAACAACGACAACTTGGTATCTGCAAATTTAAAATATGTACATTTCTCTATGGAGTTATTAGAGAGCATAAGATAAGATAGCACAATACCTTCTCATTGCCAAATGATTTTTCCCTTTTAATTTTTTTTTACAGTTATATCTACAACGAATTCATAAAGTATTTATACCCCTTCACTTTTTTAATGCTGCAGCCTCATGTTAAAATCATTTAAATTTAGTTTTCAATCTTATCAAACTACACCCAGTACCCCCATGATATTTTCAAATTTGTTAAAAGGAAAAACTGAAATATCACATTGACATAAGTATTTACAGGCTTTGCTATGACAATTGAAATTTAGCTCAGGTGCCTCCCATTCCTTTTGATCATCTTTGAGATGTTTCTACACCTTGATTGAGTCCATCTGTGGTAAATTCACTCGATTGGATATGATTTGGAAAGGCACACACCTGTCTATATAGGGCATCACTGTAACAATTCTGGGACTAACAGAGATTTAGAAGCAGAGAAAACCCCAGGAGGTGATGAACAGTTGCAAAAAATGCAAAACAGGCAAACAAGAACAGGCAGGATGTAGGCAAAAATCCAAAAACCAATAACAACAAATAATACTAAGTCACACACCATAGGTACTAACACCAGGAGACTGTTGGAAAGCAGTGTTCACACAAGGTTTAACAAGGACAATCTGGCAAGCGACAAAGGAAACAGGAGGAGTATATAAACGGGTTGGACTGACAGGGAACAGCAGAGGCAGGTAAGCTGATTGGGAACAGGTGTGGATGATTAAGGGGTGGGGAGACACATGAGGGCAGGAACTGAAACGACAAGAGAGGTGAGTGTTTCACAATAAAACAGGAAACAAGACATGCACTGAACTTATCAGAGCAAAACCCAAGCCATTTTCCATTCCAATAAATTTGCAAAAAAATTCTAAAATTCAGTTTTTGCTTTGACGGATTGATGAGGAAAAAAATGAAATAAAATGATTTTAGCTTATGGCTGCAACATAAGAAAAAGTGAAGGGGTCTGAATACTCTTTGAATGAAGTGTACATAGGGTGTATGATCTACAAATGTAAAATATAATCTGACACTGTATCTTTTATGGATGATGCTAATATATTTACATTTACAGTATAGGCTGTTATCAGTGGACCTGTAATATTCTGTGTTTTGAGATTGTAATTCTTTCAGCTGCAGTGCAGCAGTGGCAGTTTTGATATTTTTTTCAGCAGGTGGGATTGACTAAGATGTAAGAGACTAACTCTGAGTGGCCCACTAAGCCTCACTGTACACTGTCATTATTCTGGAGTCTTTGATACACCTGGGATTGTGAGCCCTGTCATTATGGAGGCCAAATTCTCATACAAACTCCAGGTAGCAGTCTCCCAGCTGCCAGCAGCTCAGCAGACAAACCCTGCCAATGCAGAGGAACAGATGGAAAGCTGCTTGAATGACCGCTGATGAACATGCATATGTCTCTTAGTAGTTCACATAACACCTAAAATACTATTTATTTGAATAGATTAACAGGGATACCTCTTTGATAAGTTCTATCTGTCTCTTTAACGTGCTGGCTTGAAGTAACCTGCCATTCTCACAGCATGGAGGGAATTTCCAGCTAAATACTTTAGTTTCTTTCAAACTGACTTGTCAGTAGAAAAACCAGCCAGTCTGCCGGTGTTAGGCTGGTGGGTGGTGGTGAGAACCCAGCATGGTTGTGATTCAGTGTTTTACGTACATGGCTGTTAGCTGTTATTTCACACAAAATAAGTATAAAGACTAGAGAATCAGAATTTAAAATGAATATTAATTTAATGATTAATGATTCCTTTTTTAAGATTTACTTTATTGGACCATCTGAGCCAATGTGGTATTTTATGTCACCATCCAGCTGATGATTTGTACCTGATAAATGATATTTATAGTTTTTCATTTCCAACATGTTCATTTAGCAAGACTGCAAAGAGCTCATAAATGACAGTGAATACTTGGAGAGTTATTGCTCACATTTCATTTAACTGATCCCATTTCACAGAACTACATTAGATCTCTCCCTGTGTAACTTTACATAGGATTGTCCAAACACATTTACTGCCACCATTTTACTGCATGCATGACACTGCCTTACAAATTCCTCTCTAAAAATGTATATTGTATCCGATTATGGTCCGTCAACTCTTTCCCAACATGCTTTGCTCATGCCTCCACTCAAAAAATAGTATTTTTCCGCTTTTGTTCTCTAACTTAGAGTACGTCTTCCTGATCGCTAAAGAACTGAGACTCGATCCACTGGTTGGATACCATGCCATTGAATTACTTCAAAGGTAAAAATGAGAAGTATATTTGCTTCCCTGTTACACCTTACATGTGATTGGATCAGACAAGCCTTTATGTGAATAACTATCTCCCTCAGGTTCATGGTCAAGCACCTCACAGATTTGCTCACCACACCCACACCTCAAGGTGCAGCTGCTGATCAGCCAGGAAGTTACGAGGATGTTATTTTTGACAAGATCGAGGGAAAATTCCCGCTCATTGTCTTCTCCTGTGTGCAACTCGCAAGCAAGCTGTCTTTGCACAGTCATGTAAGTTCTGAGATGTCTACCGTTAATAACTTTCATTTCCCTGTGATTTCAAAAATCAAGCTAATCTCCCATATTTTTTATTTTTAGATAATCGACAACAATACTGCAGTGCAGTTTCTGCATTCGGTCGGACACAGTGTTTCCAAGCAGACTCTCATGAAATCAGAGCTGATGGTCTTGAAAGGGCTTGAATTCAGACTAAATGCCCCAAATCCTCTGACATATGTGGAAATACTTCTGGAGGTGCTTGGTAAGATCATAATCACAGAATCAAGTGTTAGGATGTAAAAAAAAAGAGGGAAATATTAATGGAGATGGCTCTGTGAAGATAATCGTATCTATTTAAATGTTGCACTGATTTGTGGTGACAAAACTTTTGTAGGACATAATGAGCCGTCCAGCCCAGTGGACCGCCTGTATGACTTGTGCCACCACGTTCTCCAGTTCGTCAGCCTGCAGAGGACCGCCATCTACGACACCTTGTTGAGGAGTACCGTTCGGAGTGTCAGCCCATCCAGAGAACAGAGGTATTGCATTTATCTTCAAGCCCAGATGTTTTCTGATGTTTTGGAACAGGTGATTACCGTCATGGTAGAGTGGACAAGCTGCTTGATTGGCAGTTGAGTAGACTGTGAGCAGCTGAGAACTGTCAATGCTTTTTTGGTTTCAAACTCTGTCTTGTGCTATCATGTTTTTCATGGCTCGTCGCCCTGCAAGACATTTACCCAAGAGCTATTTAATTATGAATGAGTACAGCCATGTTTGTGACCACTTGGAGGCAGCAGAAACAAGCAATGAACATAACATTGACATACGTTTGCAAACAGTTGCCTATTTATACATCCAGCATACATGTGGCAACATTATCATTCTTTTGAAAGTGTTTCTGGCCACCTGGTGAATAAAAGTCCAGTATTCACTGCAGTAACCTTATTTAAAAACCAGAGAGACGTTTGTGACAGTGACTGAAGACTGCATGCTTCTTGGTGTCGGTGTCATCGCCGTGGCTGTGTTCATCCTCCGTTTCAAAAAATGGGAACAGGTGAAACACTTGTGATTTATATGAAATATGATTAACACTGTATTTGAATCACAACTACAATATTATTTGTTCTCTGTGTTTTAAATGTCAAAACTCTAGACATAGTGACTTACTCTAGGTAAGTCATTATATATTCCATACAAACTGTTTTTTGTTTTTTTTCATGTAGACTTACCTTCTTTTCATGCGTGGCAGGTTGTGGAAGAACTGAGCCATATCACAGCAATCTCAAGGAAGAGCATCAGCGATTTCGCTCTTGTGACACTGACGCATATTGTTAGATCCAATTTCCCCGTAACATCAACTTGAGTCTTAATAACGGTCACCCACAGAACACTGCTTTATATTGTCACTCTTTATGGTGGAGTTTGTGTTGTAGCTGTAGATGTCCGTGTAGAACATATTCTGTGTAACTAAGACAGATGTTTGGTGTAAGAAAAATTAATGTAATGAAATGGTGCCAAAAGAAAAAATCCCCATAGAGTGGTGACATTCTTAAAAGTAGCCTGTTAGTGATGGACATAGGTCTAGATTATTTTGATTCTACATTCTGTAAAGCCAATTTACTATTGACACTTACTAGTGACACTTGGAAAATGTAATAAATATTGCATTAAACATCAGTATACTGTAGATGCTTCTAAATCTTCCATGTCACATTGATCTGTTCACTTAAATGAGATGCATTGTGGATTAATACGTGTGTTTAGTTTCACCAAGATGTAAAAAAAAAAAAAAAGGAGTAAGGCTGAGGATCAAGTGTCAGACGTCTCCAGTGAGAGGTTTCTCCTCTCTCTCTCTCATTTTTCTGAGTCTCATCCTTATTAGGTAGGGAAGCAATGGCAATATCTGAATCTGAGGAAAGAATGAATAACCGCACTTGATGCCATATAAAGATTAAAATTTTCCCAATTCTATGCCCATTCTGCACAAAATATAACATCCCTAAGTTTATCATAGAGTATTTTTAAAATGATAGGTGGAAGTGGTGCCATATGAGGTTGCCTTGTTTGGGGGGTGAGACTGTATTCCTCACTACTAACAGGTTCTCCATGTGACAATGTTGATGTATTTAACAGTGAAAGCCTGCAGGCTATGTATGTATGTAGGCTATGAGCACTGTGAGAGAGGCTAGTGGAGGCTGAGATTGGTGGGGGAAACTGTCCCCGGAAAGGTGATCAAATCTCTGTGTGTGTGTGTGTCCTGCCAGTCGGCTAATGAGTCATCATCTTCCTCCTCCTCGTCAGAGTTAGTTGACAGTGTATCATATGTGGGAAGATGGGGAACAGTGGTGGTACCTCCCAGGAAGTCGTCCAGAGTCTCAGCACCGGAGGGACACTCCGAGTCAAATGATCTCCTCAGTGTTTGTTTTGTTGAAAAGGTGTTTCATCTTGTTCTTGCTCTTCAGGATATCTTGGCTTTGTGTTTGTTTGCTCGCTTCCCCCATGGGTGGATCCATTTAATACTTTGTCTTTAACATGCTCAGATATTTGCTTGTTATGATACTGTGCAGGATGTGCTTTGTTGCCTTGGAAAAGGAGAAGGTGTTGAGTTCTTTTCTGTGTTCAAAAAGAACTCAAACGTGTTGGCTTGCAATAGAAACACAGCCGATATCAAATAACAGTTGATATTATGAAATAGCATAGAAGCTAGAAAAGTAAATGGATTGGAAAAAAAAAACCCCACCAGGTAGTGAGAAAAGGGGCCAGTTTCATTCTGCTATAACCTACAGTACAATATGTATCCAAGAAAACTTACATCTGGATGCCGAGGGGGGGGGGGGCTTTTCTCCGTGGGGAATCTTTGAAGTCCCTGCCAGCTCTGCAGTCATGCTCTGGGTTCCACTGTAGATAGCTTGAAGGCAGGACACCGAGCCTTTGTTCCATGGGCTCCCTGGCTCAGACGAAGCACTTTTCCCAAAGCCGCAGGGGGAAGACTGCAGGTGGCAAGCAAAGAGGTTTTGGGAGTCTAAGACTGTCTTGGAAAGCTTTATTTCTCGAGAGGGGTGGAGGATGTTGCTTATATGCAACTAGGGTTAAATACTGTGAGTATATTCCACAGCTGCTGTCATTTCAAATTCCATATAGTGTGAATTTGTATTGCTGTGTTGTTAGGTTTGAGACCTCTGCAGGACTGTGATAATGGTTAAAAACCTTCTCTTTATCCCTCCCAAAAGAAGCAATGATACAGTGGAAGCAGTGCAAAGAATAACATTTTCTGTAAAACTATCGTGCAACTTCCAGTACCTGATTTAGTGTTACTGAGGTCTTCAGCACCCTATCTCCAGGTTTTGAGGTGCAACCTTGAAACACAAAATAGCTTACAGTGTCATAATTATAACATAACAGATGGCAGCCAGCTAGTGTGGAAGAACATCTGCAGGCTCAGATATCATCAGGTGTGAAATAATCTTGGAGAAAGCAAGACTGTAGCGAGGTGTAACACCTGTTTCCACTGTCAGGTGTATTAACTGTGTGTGGTAGCAGCAAAGCCAAGGTCATGTTACAACCTCTGACTTGCAATGTTATCCAAAAGTTGTGATGAGAAGAAACATTGCCTGTTTTTACACCTAGAAACTATTTACATTTGAGATAAAAAAAAAAAAAAGTCAATGAGAACAGTAAAGACAAAGAATTACATTTACCTTTGGGCCAAAAAGCTAACATAATGTTTTAACCTCAGACAGTTATTCATAAGTTGTTATGAAATGTAAAAGTATATGAAACTTTTCCTTTTTTATACTGAAGACATTTTGGACAAAATATTTCCATTTTACATTATATATTAAACATTAGGATTTGACAGGGGGGAAAGGACTACAATAACAGTAAAGACAAAAAAGTGTAATGGTAAATAAATCTCAAATGTTAAGAAAAAAAAGGCAACATATTGTTTTAATATTACCGTCCTGGAAATAAAAGACCTGAGGGAATCTTGTTTTATATGGTTTTGCCAAATGAGCAAATCAGCTCTTCAGGGATCTGACCTGTGTCTTCCTATAGCAACTGTTGTATATTCAATGAGGGTCGGAGCAACCTGTCATTTCTTGTTATTTGCTAATATGCTATTATCATCATCTGTTCTTCTCAGGTTCAAATTCTTTGTTATATGACCTTATTTTTCCACTGTTTTTGATTTGTACCTCCTACAACACACGCAGTGGAGACTTGAGCTTTCAACTGTGGCAGGAGTATCTTCCGACTGCCTTACTGGCTCCAATGTTAATTGAAAGGGAAACAAGGCAAACAGCCCTAATGTAGATCGGTTTTACCAGACCCATGAGTACTTTGCAGAGAATTCTGGAAAGTACTTGAGTAAATGCTCTTAGTTACTATTTTACATGTTGGATGTGACATGATCTAGTATTATAGGGTGTTGCCTTATCAGTCACGCATTTAATGTTTTGATTTTTGTTCACATTCTAAATTTTTCAGCCACACAAATTTCTGTCTGGACCTCTGCTCGCTCATGACACACAACCACATATCATCACTGATAAAAGCACAGACCCTGTGATCTGTCAGTCTGATATTAGCATAACATCTGAGCATAGTTTAAAAGATACCCACTGGCATCACACATAGTTTTACCAGAGGAGCTGGAGCTCCAGTGGATTAGCAGAAGATCCAGAGCCAGGCCTCACTGAGTCACTCTCTTACTTCTCTGGCTCCCCCACGACTCTGCTGATCTCCCGGCAATCTTGTGTGAGCCTCCATTAATCTCACCTCCACTTGCAGTCGGTTAAAGGGAGAGTGGGCTGCACACTCACCTTTTACTGATTTCATTCTTCATATTCAGACAGAGGGAAAGTACAGGGGAAGACGGAGACAGAGAGAGAGAGAGAAAGCTGTGACAGGATTTGATTCAATGGCACTGGAAGCATATGTTGTTTCCTTCCAGAGGTGGGAGGCAGGGGGGGTTTTACCACTCGACTATCTGCAACCACCTCTTCCTCCATCACGCCCACCAGCACACATGCCCACACACACGTGCACACACTGTTAGAAACCCTGCACCAATGCCAGTTTCCAGGGCCTCCCTGAGGTATTTCTCATTACCATTTGCAGAGAGGGGACCTTTTAAAGTACAAATATGCCCTTTGGCAGGTTTGTTACGTCTGCCAACTGAAGGATATATTTAGGTTCATTGCTTACAAGCTGAGATGTATGATGTTGGCATGTCTTTCTGGCAAGTGTCAAATATGGGAGCAAAGGATTACCTTCTTTCTTAGAGAATTAGTTTTTATGAGAGTGCACCACACTACTGTTTTTTCCTTAGATATAAGAGAATACTCTTCCTTTATCAGTCAAACGATTATTGAAAATATTCATTATAAAATGAAAGGTGAGCACTGAAGTAGAGATGCACATAAATTACAGTTACCAAACAAAACCAAACAAACCCTGTGAAGCTCACACTAGAAATGACAAAGGTCACACGAACTGTTGATCCTACAGGTGTTTGTTCACTATGTCTTGATAGGGCGTCAGAGAAGCTGTAGTCAATAAAGCTGTGGTGCTTGAGTAAATAAATATAGTGGCTACACTGTGTGAGATACTGTGCTACACCTCCTAAGTTCATATCTTAATACTGGTTACGAATTAATCACACAATAAGAGAATAAGTAGATTACAGCCAATGCCAGATAAGTAGATTATCATGCACCTAATAATCAGTCTGAATCAGCACTTAATGTGGTGGTAAATAAAGAGTATTTAAACTATGACCACAACAACAGCCCCAAATATAATCAATAAAAATAGTTCACAAAACATTAAATTTTTTCCCTTTCAGCAAACAATTTCTAGTAATTGAATTATGATGCATTACTGTGATGCCTTAAAGGTTAAGTCCAGTCATCTGACGGCCATTTGTATGCCACAATCAAGCACTTTGTATAGTTAATTTTACTCCATACAGCATCCCTGATTGTAATTCTGGCTGATAGGCCTGTAATTTTATTGACTGATTGAGGAAGAGGTCAGGATAATGTCTGACACCGGCCAACCTCCTCTCCATCTATCATCTCAAATGGCAAACGCCATGGTCTGCAGGGGAGAGGAATTGAAGTTTGATTGGCATCGACCTTGTTTCTCTTGAATAATTATGAATGATTTAGGTATTAGTTCCTCCTTTTCATCATAAATAATTCATCAGACCTGCCTGCCTCCAACCCCCACTGTGTGTATGTGTGTGTGTGTTTGTTCCTGAGCTCCGTCTGTTCGCCATGGGATTTCAGCTGCGTCAAGCCGCTCAGAGAAAAACCGATTAATACCGGAAATATGGCACAAAGGCGGAATGACATGACATTTATTTTCGTCGAGTTCATGCATTTTGGAGGTATACTTTGAATTTTGGTTTTCGCACTTTGCACCAGGCGTTGAGAGCGATGCAAGTGTTGGGGTTTTTATTTTGAAAAAATAGGCACCGGAAGTGTTATACTTGATAGCTTTAACTGACTTGATCCAGTGATAGGCAGGTCAGCGCTCCATGTTGCGGCGCTGCGTGGCACTGGGCACCGACTGGCTCTGACTGCACTACACACACACACTCACACACTCTCACACATACTCTCACACACTCTCACACTCTCACACACTTGCCGTGAATGGCCCCGACACTTGGCACATTGGGCGGGGGGCGAGAAGTCGCCGTCAGTCCGGGCACTGCTACCTGCTGCAGACCGAGCTTGCACCGCATACACCCATGGGTGTCGCTCCTGTGACCGTCTCCTACGTTTGGACTGAATGTAGCCGCTTCGATCGGGTGCAGTTATTTTCAGAGACGCTCGCTCAAGCTATTTCGGACGGATTGGAAACGTGCAGACTGGACGGGTGATTTGGGTGTAGGAGCCGCACGGAGCGCTGCAGTAGTCACGGTACCGGAGCAGCAGCAGCAGTAACAACAGCAACAGCAGCAGTGGAGGCACGAATGTGATGCCAAAGCTGACCAGAAAAACAAAGGTTCAAGTCTAGCAAAGGTAATCTGTCCTTCCTTTGAACTGCAACTTCTGCTGCGTCTCAGCTGCGCCTGTTTTTCATGTTAAAGTTTATTTGATCACACCTTTTAATAATGAAAAATGTTAGTGTTAGAGGTGTCAGGCTCTTGCAGCAGCCAATCTATAACCTATAATGCCTATATCTTGCTGCCTCTCACAGGCAAAGCCCAGCCATTCAGCTAAGCCAATAAACACCCCCCAGTAGTGTTTAATGTGATGGACTTAGCTGGTCCTTTGTACACAATAACAGGCTGTTTTTTGTCACCAGACTGCAGCATGTGTAATTGTATTTTTTCGACTTTCATGTTAGAGCTGTGCAACATATTGCGGAGTGTTTTTTTTTAAATCATTATATTGTTTCTTGGTGATGGTCATTCACCATTTGTATCCTTGAAAGACCAGGCAGGCTTCCACAGAATTTGCAGATGATTTTAAAACGGAGGCCATTTTCATTCATTTAACACGGAGAATGGATATTAACGTTATTATGTAGGATTTCTATATGGTGACTACACTGCAGGTTACACATACTTCCTCTATGTGTAACCTATATTCATCATCTCAAGGTAGAAGAGGGAGGGGGGGGGTTGCCCACCCAGACAACAAACTGTCCATAAAGTGAAGAGGTTTATATGGAAGAAGCTGTTCTTACTTGTTCAATGGCTTGAGGCCAGCACCTACCTCACTCTGCACAGCCTATTATCTGACATCTGGTCCTTCTCGACAGGGACTTATGTGGTAATAGTATGTTTCAACAAAGGCTGTTAATCTGTGTAATGCCTGTTGTTTGCAAGGGAAAATGCTTATTTCCCTATGATCACCATTCAGCGCTTTATACGGTGGAAAATAATGCTGCTTCGGATGGGGAACGTTACAAGATGTGAAAACCTTGGCAGTTGATTTTGATGTTTTATGTTACTCCGTTACATGGCTAAGATTTGACGTGGTAGAGGTTTGTAAAATAGCAAAACCGTCACTGAGGAAAATGTCATTTTTCGGGGGAATAGTTTACACACACACACACACGCACTTACAATCACGAGCTCTGCCTTCGTGGCTTCCAGAGAACTGCTGTGATAAAGCATTTATCAGAAAAATAGGTCTGCAGACTGGTAAGATTTGAGCTCAAGTACTCATGGTTTTTGTATGAGGCTGGAGATGCCTGCTGTCTCGCTGTACTTTTTTTTATTTTTTTTTTTATTCAAGTTCTTGGTTGTCAGCTCGCCTCGGCATAGATAAAAGACAGTCATCCTCAAAGCTTTCTCTCATCACATCAATGACATGCGCTAGTTTTGCTTCTCTCTTGCTACCCCCAGTCCTGACACACATCTGTGAGTTCACAGTGTGGAGGTTTTCCATTATGAGATCATGATGTTTTTCTTGTTTAGTCGACCAGACCCAAACTTTTTGTCTTTCAGTCCTTATATCTCTCTCTCTCTCTCTCTATCTCTCTGTCTCTCTCTCCCTCTGTCTGCTCAAGGGGGGGTAGTGACAAGGCCTTGTTTTCCACAGCCTGAGCCAACATAGTCTCTCCTGTCACGCTCACTGACAGGCCAAAGGTTAGAATAAAAAAGATTCTGCTGCAGCAAATGGGCGAAGGATTTCTCAGCAACTTAAGTTGACAGAAAACAGCCTTCAGGCTCACAGTGTACTTAAGAAATCGACAGTATAAATAAAATATGCCTCAAATCTTTGAATACAAACTGACTCTAAAAGTAGTCACTCTGCACCAGATCAAATGTAATTCACTGTTGAGAGCAAAATCGTTATCGCAAGTTATTATATGATACATTATGCAGCTCTGAGTGAGCAGAATTGTCAGAAATTCAGTTTATACAGCACATGAAATCTCAGTTTCCATCTCAGTGGCCGATCTTTAACAGAAATGTTTCCCCTAAACCTCTAAACCTCATTAAAAACCGCTTCCTGTGACATTTGGCATATTGTTGACCGCTATATTTTTCCAATGCCAGTGGAGATCTGTCTGTTTATTGCAGAGACTCTTGTGTTTCTAAAGAACAAATGACAGTACAGCAGTACAGGGGGCCGTGTTGTCTCAAGAAGATTGACAGCATCAATGGTTTTCCTAAAATGACATTTGTCTACACTGAAATGACAACGCTCTCTAGTGACCATAGGAGTTATGACAAGAAAACAGCAGCATCAGTGTTGTTTTTGTTGTTTTTTTTTTTTTTTTAAAGCATGATTGTCCCTTAACCTAAACCAAGTGTGTTATTGTGACCGTGACGTCAAAGGTCTCCTAACCTTAACAAGCTAGGCATTTTAAACCAAACCGATGCTATTCCCTAATCTAAATATGTATTTTAACCCAAACCATGGCCTTTCCTGTAAACCTAACCAAACCTTGTCACACCATTAAATTGATTTATTTGTCAACAGAGATTTGTCACAGTTTTGAAGGCTCAGACCAGTGGACGTCAGACCAGAAAACACTTAATCTGGAGGACCTGTTGGTACAAGGGAAGATCTATTGTACCGGTTTCACTACTTATGAAAGTTATGTTTTATATAACATGTGAAACCAACTTTTTCCTGACCAACAAAACCCTCTTATTTTAGCACAGCTATCATTTTTTTCACCTTATTCCACTGCTAAAATGTTCAGGCGCTTTGGTATTCAGCGGCCCACTGAGGGTCATTTTTGGAAATGTAGAGAATAACTGATTAAATCGGGTGGACGAGGCCGGCTGAGGCAAAGTTGATGCATCAAAAAGAGGCAAATTCCAGCACTTTGTCAGAAAATAATACCGACTCTTACTGTATTGTATAATGTTTAAGTTCAATAAAGCTTAAAGTCTTCAGTTTTCCTTTTGAAGAGTCACCAGCAGCTGTTTATAGACAGTTTTATACAACTTATACTCGTAACAAATATACTGTACCTGACACTGCACTTTGTGTTCTTTTAAAGTGGTTTGAGTTAATTAAGAGACTTCTAACCGCACAAGAGTGTTTGACTGCTCCTTCAGATATGAAAAGGTCTGTTTTTTAATGAGCTAAAATGGCTCTTTTGCTGTTGCATCCACGACCCAGCCAGACGGCACTGGGTGTCGCTCTCTGAATCTTATCAGCTCTGAAAATGCGAGCTGTGTTTCCTGCACAGGGAATAAAGGTGTCATCCTCAGGGATGTTTTGATTCATTCCCCTGAGCGCGGAGGCAAATGGCTCTCCTTTATGCTGTTTTAATCAGGAAAAGCCGTCACGGAAACCAGGAAAGCCTACTGGAAAAAAAAAAACCAAAAAATGCCAGGCTTCTCAGTTTTGTATGCACACGATTGTGCAACGTACGTGTGTACTGTGGTATGAATAGCATGATCATCAGTTTAGAAAAAAAATGCAGTGTAGAGGGAATTAGGATTGATACTTTGGTCGTAATTTATTTCCTTCTTTGCCAGTAACTCAGTTTAAGACCCTAGAGTGGGCAAGGCAGTCGCATTAGAAATGCAAGGCGAGGGGGCTTTGTGTAGAGTTAATGAGTGGCAGTATAGTAAAACACAGGTGCACTAATATAAAATATGTCCTTATAGAAGAAATTGGCTCATTTGGCAGAAGCGGTGCACTGAACTCCTTTTTAATGAGGGACGGATCCTCCCCCGGCATGTCTGTCATCTTCGGTGTGGCCCTTTGATTGTGTAATAATGATGCGGAAAAGGCGTCTTCATAGCGTCTCATCCTTTCTTGTTAGCGAGCGGACTCTGAGGCAAGCCGGGCCATTTTTATCTCGGCCTTTCAGCTCCTCTGCCAGAGCTGTTGCTATACCCTTTTGTCTCCTGTACTGTCGGGGAGTCAGTGGCATTCATTGAGTTCTGATGGGCTCATTTTGACTCCACTGGCACAGACAGACTCTTTTGACTAGATGAAGATGTTGAAGTTTGTATCAGGAATCAGCCCCTCTGTCGCCGCAGTTCGGTCTGAGCCGATTTGAGGTTGTTCTGGGGTATTATTTGTCACAAATACCACTTCACGTTGCTTTCTGTGGCTTTGTTATCGCTGAGAAGTGCTTTCAACAAAATGACGAGGACAATGGTGCAGCAGTATTTTGATTGTGCAGTTTGTATGGTCTGTGGTTTATATTAAAAAAAAAAAAAAAAAAAAAAAAAAAAAAAAAAAAAAAAAAAAAAAAAAAAAAAAAAGCCCAAACAGAATAGATTGGAGGAAAGATGCTGGTGTATTTCTTGTACATGTTGTTGCCTGTTTCTCTTCAAAGGAGTTGGATATACACCTTAAACAAGAATCCAGCAGCTCAACCAAAAATACAGCGCAGGATCAAAGTGCTGTAGTTGTTCCTCTGCTATGTACAAGGGAAGCTATTATGATATGTAGGCCTAGTTACGGTTTCATAACAATAAACGGGAGCACTGCATCAATTTCTTATAACTTGAGGTTTATGTTTTTTTTTTTTTTTTTTACTTCATATTTTAGTCTGTCTGCTACACAGCATTGTGATTTGTATATCTGGAAGGAGCATGTGTTCAGTTGCCATGAGACGTTGCTTACAGATCATTACAGTAGTGTGGTAACTCTTTATATGTCCCAGAAGAGAAGGTGTGTAATAAGATCACTCTTTCAAATGAGAATAGATGAAAGGCTGTGTATGTAATATACTGTTCTCATTTCTATCTGCACTTCCAGATTAAAACCTGCAACTGATTTCTAAAGCATGCAAAAACAAAATGCACAAATAATCTTAATGGGTGGGTCATAGTCCGCTGTGCTGTGTGCGGAACATCTACCTGTGCGAGCCCAATATCAGAATTAACAAAACTAGTAATAATCATATTCATCATCATAATCAGAAGTGAATTGCTGGCACGCTGTGCTCTGAGCAACAAACAATAAACAAGGCTTTGAAAACAGTGGAAAGCCACTTGGTGTAAATGGAGTACAGCTGCTGGCTCAAGTGGCCTGTGAATGCCCTGCAGAGGAAATTTAAGTGGCGCTCTGTTGTTTTGGCATCTCAGTGTGGATGTAGAAAATGTTCTTTCTAAAAAAGCCTGAAAGATGCTGACATGCAACAGCACGTTCAAACTGATGTGTTTGAGAACAGAGGCTTGTTCTAGCCGGGCCTGGGACGTGTGGAAAGTCATTTCTAGCCCCATAGTTTGCACAGATTTATTTCGTATTGGCAGTTACTGCCGTGACTGGAGACTTTGTTGCTGCATTGCAGCTTTAATGAAATCAAGTTAATCACTCCTTTCTAGACGAGCAGAAGTGATACACGCATTATTTTCTATGTGCCACCTCTTAAATTACATGGCATTACCTGATTCTGCCAAGATGGCTAGGCTGTTAGATAACAAAGATTGGCTATGCGGCTGTATCCAATCAGTCTGCCACTCAAACTTTCCTCCTGGGAGCCAAAGATCCCTGTTAGCCTATTAGTCCGCTGCTTGAGCCGGCCCCAGCTGCTGATGGCAGATGAATGGCAGAGTATTCATCAGGCTTGAAGGCTGTGTCTCAAAGCCGGAACAACAGCTATGATAGCAGAAACCTTCATTTTGCAGTGTTGTCGGGAGCAACTGTGACCCCTGTGATGCTGAAAGTGCATAGTTTTACACCCGGCAGATACTTTCTCATGCACACCAGAGACATCATCATCATCCTTCTCCTCCTCGCCTCAATCACAACATCTGGTGTCACTATTAGCAGATTATCATGGACTTTACCATCCGCGATGAAAGCTGCGCATTTTAACTGTGCGCTGTAATAGGTTCAGCGCAAGATAAATAGGGGTTACCACCATGCCACCTACTTAATGCCTGTACATTGACGCCGCTGCTGCCAAGGCTTTGTGATGTGATCTGTGGGCTGGCGTGAAGTTGTCAATGAAACACTAGTGCTCTGTCATATCTAAATAGCTCCACTGTTCCTCTATGAGTGGTGCTGCAGTTAGTCAGTGGGAGATGGGGCCTCAGCTCTGTGATGTGAAGCGCCCTTTAATGGGTTAACTTCATTATAATTTGCCAGGCATTTCTGTGTCTGTAAAACATAGTGGACACGTTGTTGTTTAATCCAGCAGCATGCGTTGGCTTTGTGTGCTAAAACAGGGTGTGACGATGAGTGTAGGAGTGTAGGAGAAAAGGATTTTTATGAAAAGTAGCATTGTTATGAGTCTGAGCCCACACAGTTTTCAATGATACCCTTTGTATTAAGGAGCTTGAATGCATAAATAGCTATAAATCATGATGCCCATGATTTAAGGGGAGAAGTTTGGAGAGGACACTGATGCAACCTGAAGCATCTCGAGTTGCAAACATGTTTGACATGGCTGACAAAACCACGAGATCCACTTTTTAGTTTGTTTTGTCAGCATATGACCTTGCGTCTCTCTGAGGAGTGAGATAACGGTCGGTGAGCGGCCAGTTCACGGCGTGGTCAGGCGGAGTTGAGCTAAATCGGGCAGTTTACCACCATTGTTTTTAAATATTCACAGCTTTGTTCGCACATTCCTGTGAGCTGATGACACGAGTTTCTTATCGGCCGTCACTGTCGGTGGGGAATTCTCCGAGTGTTATCGTTTCATCTTGTTTGTGATATTCCATCCTCCATCCATCTCTTCGTTTGGCACCACCACAGACAAAGAGTCTCCAGGTTTTCATTCCAGCTGCATAGGTCCACATCTGTATGCTCGTACGACCTGATCTAGCCTGAATCTGTTTTGTGTGTGAAACCAATGCCAGAAAACACAGTTGAAACTTATTAATCATCATGACAGAAAATGAATCAAAAGCAGTTTGAGAAGTTGAATAATTGTTTCAGGTAATTTATTATTAGAAGCCAGCTTTTCAAATTAGAGGCTTTCAGTCCAGATTTGTGTCCAGGTGAAGACCCTGTGTGGTCAAACCAGTTGGCATTTTACACCAACATGCTCGATAAAATAAAAGCTTTTGATATAACTATTCTCCTTGCACTGAAAAACCTGTTATTGCATCCTCAGTAGCACCTTAGGGCCCTTGGACTAGCTAAATGTGAAACTGACTAACGACTGTGACTCTCATCTCTTATGCTGAGACTGAATCCCTTTGAGTTTTTTTCATGGTTTGGCTTCACATCCTGGCCATGGACGTTTATCTTTATTTCACGACACTTGAAGCAATAATCACTTCACAAATGAATCAATATCAGAATGAATCATTAGTTGCAGCCCTTTTCGTTACATTTACGCTCCCAGCGTCATTTAGATATGCAATACAGTGGTAAGCAGAGTTTACAGAGTGCTGATGAAATAGTGTGACTAAAATTGGACATTGTTGATCTTCCTGGTGTTTAGTGTGTGTATATTCAAATTAGTGTAGCTGCGGACCAAGCCAAACATGTAGTATTTGCTGGTAGCACAGCAAACACACTAAAGCATCATTTCAAGATTATATATTTTTTGACATCTACATTTTTAAATTGATGTTTATATGAATTTATATTTAAAATAGAATGCACTGTAAGTTTGCAAAGAAGTAATGTTACACACTGTGAGTGCTTTACTGAATGCATTCCCCACAAACAACAAAATCTGATTAAATAAATCACAGCTAAGTGAAGTGGCTCTTGCTCTGCATGCTGTCAGTCTGCAGCCCTGTAATGCTACGTGGCACAGCGTGCAAGCTATTTTTAAGACTCCTTTTAACCACACTTTTGTGTTTCGCTCAGGCCAAGATGGTTTTACTTAGGCCACGCACACTTGTAAATTTCAAAAGAGAAAGCGCATGCAGATCAAAAAGATGCATTTTTTTCAGTTCAACTAAATGTCAGATTATTGACCACAATGCTTGCAACTGTATGGGCTTGTGCAGAAAAGCCTTGACTGTGGGAGCTTCAGCACTCTACCCCTTGGTGGCACTGGGATTTAAAGATCCTGTTTATATGTGTAAATGCAGAATATTCTGTGGGAGATGCCCTACAAAATGGATTAGCCAGTTTCCTATGGTATGGAAAGATAAATGTCTGTAGTGACAGACCCCATACACAGCAGCAGGGCTCGTTTGAGTGAGTGGCCTTCTCCAGCAGTGGCTTGTTTTGAAGGTAGGGGAGTGGTCTACTGCTTGGCCTCCAGTCACCAAAATATGTCCTTGTTCAGGCATGAGAGTTCATTGTGTTAGCAGTCAGAACACAGAGTCCCCTCTGAGTCTGTCTAAAAATACTCCATACCACCTCTGCCCCAAACTGCACACCAAGGGGCAGGAGTAAAGAAGAGCTGCATGAGGCTGGGGGAGTAAATATGCAAACATGCAGCACACACACGGAGCCAAATGCATCTCTCTGCAATACGCCCTGCAAGCATGAAAGCATTAAATACCAACTAAGCTCCTAATTCAGGCTGTATTGGAAAAGTAGCTGAATGCATTTAGTCAAGTATTTCCAGTTTATGCCACTTCATACTTCTCAGCTGCTACATTGCAGAGGTAAATTTACTTTCTACACCACTACATTTATCTTGCAGCTTCAGTTAGTCAGATTATTAATGAAAAATATAATGAACAAATAAATGTTAGTGTGCTCTAAAGGCAGTTAATATAGCTCCACCTTTAACAGCTGCAACATTAAAGCAATGCATACACATGCAGCAATAATTATAATCCAATAATATAGTGTAATGTAATGTATATTGTACTGAAATGGGCCATTGTGCATAATGAGTTCTTTTGCTTTTTCTGATACTATTTTTACTTAAGTAAAACTGAATTTATGACTTGTAGCAGAGCATCTTTGCAGTGTGATCTTTCTACTTTTAGTTAAGTAAACTGAATTCAGGCGACTATTGGAGGGTGAATGACAATGAATTTGCAAAAGCCAAGCCCGAACTGTTTCAAGTTGTTATGCAGATCTGTGAAATTCTTTTTCCTGTTTAGCTCTCATGACCACATGGTTTTTTTGTTTTTTTTTAAGTGTGTGTATATATATATATATATATATATATATATATATATATATATATAAAAAATCTATTTCAAAACATTTACAAATGTGTTTTCTGAAATCTAAGATTTGAGGGATGCACGCCTGATGCAGTTCCTTGACAGCTGTTCTCCCAGCACTGAAAAGACCGAGAGTGCCAGCCTTCCCTCAAGGTAAGGGTCAGCCGGTTTCACAGTGGGCGACAGGAAGCCAGAGGGACTGCCATGTCTAAATGCCTAATGAGCTTCTAATTGATATCCAGCTGAAAACCCCACAGAGTGTTAATGCCAGTTCCAAGGAAACTATATTATGTTCCCTCTTCATTTAGCCAACAAGACACAGCAGGCC